>NW_018020909.1:128392-140759 GCF_002006095.1 Pseudomyrmex gracilis | reverse complement strand
GGAAAAGGTAGTGGCTAGCGATGGACAATACTTCGAATAAAACATTATGTACCGTTCTTTCACAATAAATGCCCACTTTTTGATAAAAAACGGCGGAAACTTATTTATACTTCTAATATTATATATTATGTATATTATATATTATATATTATGTATTTAGTATTAAATATTTTTAATTTGTGTATATGTATATAACAATACAACAACAACAAATAACAATATAACAATATAACAATATATAATGAGAAAATGAAAAATATATACCTGTATTCTCTGAAATTGATACTAATTCTGGTGCAGTTATATTTTGGGCTATGTAGTCTGCAAGAAATATTGGATCTGTAAAATATTGAAATTGCATAATTATAATATATAGATGCATAATATGTTGCAAAATGAAATTAAATAACTGGATATTAAGAAAGTAAGATAAAAACACTTATTATANAAATTTATTATTGATATGGTCAAAATAAATATTTTGGTTAAGTCACACCAGTAATAATTTTCTAAGAAATGTTTTTATTTTGTTTAAATTTTTTGGCTAATACTGCATACATAAACACAAGTACAACACTAATAATAAATTTCTGGAAAATTAAAAAACTAGTTAAAACAATTGATATATTGATTTAACGATTGTTTTATATATCATAAATTTCTTAAAGTGGAAATATGTAGATAAATAATAACATATGTACCATTTTACAATAATTCGTGCATTTCAGCAGTATCATCTATACTGTAAGTACCGTTTTGATGCGTATATAAAACATTATATGTTTCTTCCATTTCGAAAAGTTGTGCCCAACTTTTGCAAACATGTAACCTGTTGTGATCAGTAAGCGAACTTGAAAACCGCTCACAAACATGGCGTCCGATCACTGAACATGTTTAGTGATCGCTCACTGAACATAGTGCGTTCAGTAAAATTTACTCAACTGTTGTACAACTGTTGAGTTGCCTGAACGCACTCAATGTTTGTGTATCGTTTCTGTCATTAGATGTCTTTAAAGTATCTAGGGGAAAATCCCTAGATGTACAATGCTGCTTCAAACGTTTTGTCTCGTACGTCAGTCTGTTCGTCTTAAAATTTTGTTTTACGGTTTTTTGAAATGTCCCTAGGTGGATCGTCGATATTACTGGTTGTTCAAGACTGTCACTGATATGCGTCTATACTGTATGTGTGTTTGTGTGTTTGTGTGTACGTGTGTTGCTAAGCTACCTCGCTCTAGGAGCACCGCCATTTTACCTAACTAAGATCGGTTTTCCTAAAATCAAACAAAACTAAAATTTTGCGTAGCCATTCAGGGCTATATCCGCACGCGCTCTGAAAATTGCACAAATCAAATAAAAATAACTTTTCGATCTTTTTCGACGATTTTCTCTTTTGTACGTCTTACTCACTTTATTACTACTAAGCAAAACAAAATAGAAAATAAAAACTGAAAATAATAACAAAACCTTATACACGAACGAAGTTCTCAAAACATAACTAAAAATAAAATTGTCGCTCTTTTGGGCGCGTTTCTACTATACTAAAACGCTAAACCTAAAACTTAATTTTAACGCTTCAACTGCTGCGCTAGTAACTTTAGTCTTAACGTCCCTATGTTTTTACACGGACTTTTATTGTCCGTTCATAACTCTTCTTTACTTTTTCAAGGATCGTCCATCCTTTGGTCGTCGGAACCGGCTTTTGCTTCCTTTTCGCTCGTACTCGGCTCCTCCGCTGTTTTGTCCCGCGATCCTAAGGCCGTCGGTGACAAGGTTAGGTTAGCATTTACTCCCCGGGCGATTTCTCTCCACCTTGTCGTGGTGCCGGGGCTTAGAAGTGGTGAAACGAGAGGCTATACTGGCGGGGAATCCTTTGATTCCCTGGTAGGGTCACTCATGCCAGGAAGGCCCTCGTGGAGCTGCTGTACTAAGAGAGAGAATAGAGAAAGGAAAACCTCAAATAAAAACCGAGTTCCCAGCTCCGCTTAGCCCCTTATGCGAAGGCAACTGGGATAGGGGAGACAACCCTGACTTCAAATCCAGGATGTCCAGCTCCGAGAGGCGCTTTCGGTTCGGCCACTAGACTAAGGGAAGGAAAACCTTGACTCCAAACCCGGACAGGACGGGCTCGTTACTCTTGGTCGGGAACTGGCCTAAGAGAAAGAAAACTCCGAAATTAAACCATTCATCTCTTTATTTATGGGTTATGAGTTCAGACAAGAAGAAAGGTTTACCGCTACAGAGAATTCGAACCCCCAGTGGCCGGCGAGAGGGAGTTCTCGTCCCGGGCTCCCTTCCGTCGTCATCCGACGACGAGCTACCTACGGCTTGCACCGCAGGGGCCGTAAGCAAATTGGCGTCTGCGAAGGGTAAGGTTGGTGGAGGCGCACCAGTCTTTACCATCGGAGCTATAACCTCAAAGAAAAAGAGAAAGCCCGTAAAGGGCTTTTGTCTAGAGAAAAGAAGGGACGGGTCAGTGGCGGGATTTTCCCCACTGCCACCCAAGAACAGCCAGTCCTTGAAGGAGGCGGCACAAGATGCCAAACTTGCGGCCCTGCGTAATCAAATCCGCACGCTGAAGGAGGACCTGAGCCAGGCTCGGCTCGAGGGTGAAGAGGGAGGCATCCATACTTGGAGAGCGGTCGATCTTGACGTGACCAAGTATGGACACCTAAAAAGGGTAGTGCAGGAGCACCTCGGGGCGTGGGGAATTCCCATCCCTGAGGACATTGATGAGGTCGCTGCGGTCCTCCCGCGGCCCCAGTCTCTGGGTGCCGTGGCAGGAGCCGGAGTGGCGGCGAAACAGCGGCTGAAGAAGGCCTCAGTGGAGGCCCGCCCCAAGGTGTCCTCCGTGTCCGTTTGAACGGACACGGATCGAGCCGCTACGGGGCAAGGAGCAGAAGAGACCCTCCTAGGTAGAATGGAGGATCTTTTGGAGGCCCGGCTGGGGGAGAGTCTCTCGGCTCCTCCCGGCCGAGTCTCGCAGAGGTGGCAGCGCGACAGGAGGCTGGCGAGGGGCGATCTGTGCGTCAGACGCGTGAAAGCGTCGGCGCAGTCGCTCCAAACCCCGGTTTTAGCTCCGTGAACTCGGTAGGGGATAGAGCACGGGACGGAGCGAGGGCGAGTGGTGGCTCCACCGCCTCAGAGCGGTCGGCAAAGGCCAAAGAAGAAGAGCGTAGCGGTAATGGGGAGGGTGCCGTCTAGTCTTTCTGTCCCTTTCCGCGGGCAGCACCCTAATCTACTCAGAGGTGCTGCGGCAGGCGGCGCGACTCAGCGTCAAAGGCGCAGAGATGTCGGGGGTACGCCTTCGTCCTTCGGCAACAGGAAGGCTGGTGCTCGAAGTACCAGAGGGGTGGCCATGGCGATACGACTCGCCGATAGCCTGACCACCCTCTTCGGCGAAAAGGTAAGAGTGACCAGACCCCAGAAGTTCGGGGAACTTCGCGTCAAGGTCACATCGATCTCCAAGGAGGACTTAGTGTCCTCCTTGGCAACAGATGACGGCTGCCTGCGAGAAAAAGTTAGGGTGGGCGACCCCCGCTTTTCTCCCGCAGGCATTGGAACGATGTGGGCGCGTCTGCCGTTACGGGCGGCACGTCGCGTCATAAACGCGGGTAAAGTGAGCATTGGGTGGGTCGCGTTGCCGGTGGTGGCGCTGGCGGCCCGCCCAATGCAATGTTACCGCTGCCTGAGATTTCGTCACTCCAGACGCACTCCAGGTGCACAAAAGTGGAGCTCCCCTTGTGCTGCTACAGGCGTGGTAGCGAGTCACACCTGGCACGAGGGTGCACGGCGCCGATCCATTGTCCGCTTTGCGCGGGTGTTGGTAAGCCCGACGGGCATCGGATGGGAGAAAGGGAGAAAGCCCCGTCCCTAACCGACAGGCAGCAGCGAAGGCAAACGGAGGTCGGAGACGGTGGGGCTTCCACCCCCTAACACCAGTACCGCCGCTGCAAAGATCCCACCTCTAAGGCAAGATGTTGCCTTGGACGAGGTGGGGCCACCGGAGGAGGGTCCGGCGTCCCTAGTTGTCGCTTCATCCAGGAGCGGCAAAAGAGTCGTGGGCGCGAGACTGGGGGCCGGCAAAGATTCCCTTTCAGTCCCGGTGGCTGATGTGACAGGTAATGGATACGGAGCCGGATCCCGTTTCTAAGAGAAGGGGCAGCGGTGACCCGTCTCCGCCCATCGCCTTCAATGAAGGTGACTCTCCTCTCCTACCTGCCAAGAGGCGTAACAGGGGGAGCAAGAGGAACAAACCGGGACCCAAGTCCTCTAAGTCCCAGGACCGCGGGGATCGGGTCTCCGCGAGCAGACCGTCCGGCACGGTGGCAGTTAAGCCACTGCTGCCGGACGTTAGCCCACGCAGTCTGGATTTTTAGTCCAGCTGCGGGGCTGGTCCTTTCCCTCCTCGCAAAAGGAGGGGACCGTAAGTAAGCTTCCGTTTGCTGGGAGGAGTGAGTCCTCCCCGTTCTCTCTCGCGTGCAGCGGGAGTGGTTGTGTTAGGGAGAGCGGCAGCCTGGGGGCTCTTTCCTTCCTGGCTGTCGCCCGGGGTCTGGCGGGTTATGGTTGGGGCTATGTTGTCGTTAAAAAGACCCCAAGTAGTGGCGGCGTAGTGGTGTGTGCCCGTTGCGTCGCCAATAGCATCTGAAGATGTTTGTTTGAGGGGGGAGTAATTCCCTCCTCCGAGAAGAGAACAAATTTGTCCGTACTCAAGGGGGGGTCCCGGTATAGTTCTACTCTGAGGTTCCTGAGCCCTCCTATATAGACCTAGCAGGCACACCGTGAGGTTTTAGCTGGAATACCTCCTCCTTCTTGTGGGAAGAAGGGGGGAGTCCCACATAACCCTGGCTCCTTTCCCCGAAGACCAGGATATCCATAAAGAATTTCCCCACGTAAAAAAAAACAAAAGGTTAGCATTTCCTCGGGAGTGGTACACCACCTTGTCGTGGTTCCCGAGCTTGAGTGCCGTAATGATCTGAAGCGCTATGCCGGCGGGAACTTCGGTTCCTGGCAGGGTCTCCCTAGCCGGACAGGTCCTCAGTTAGCGGCCAGACTAAGAGTGTACCTAGGGAAAGGAAAACCCCGATAAAAAATTCGGGCAGGGCGGATTCGTTAGCCAGGTTACGGCAACCGGCCTAGGTGAAAGAAACACCGAAATAAAACTACCCTTACTTATGGAAATGAAGCAATTTAAGGAGAGTAGTCTACCGTCACAGGAGGATGGGATCCCCAGTGGCCGGCACATGAGTGGTACCGTCCCGGCCACCCATGAGTCGTCATCCGACGACGGGCTTTGAGTCGCCTGCCCCGCAGGGGCGGCGCATGAATGTGCGCCTGCGAAGGCCTGTGACTCGCAGTCACAGGCAATAGAGGTGGAGGTGAGGAGTCTTCAGGGGTCTCCCACACGCCGGGAGAGCGGCAACAACCCGGTCATTGGGACCCGGCGTCGCGTGTCATTTGTCCGTGAACGTTTTTTCGAGTCCACGGACGACGAAGAAGAGATAGCGACCGACCATGCAGTCGCGGGCCCGTCCAACCGGCCAGCCAGCGACAGCCTTGAGGCTTCATTGCCGAAGGACAGCTCCGATGAAGCTGATAGCGACACCGGAGCGATGTTCAGAAAACGGAGAGGTGTGCCGACCACCGGCCGAAAACCGCGTTTTTCCGTCCCCTCGCAAAAGTGAGAATTTACTGATAGAAAATTGAGCGAAGTGACGGCCCTCCGACTCCAAAGGTCCAGCGCGAGGGTACTCCAAGCCCCTCGTCGGCACAGACAAGGCGGCCGCCGGACAAACGCACCCGTGGACGCACCCTGGGGAAGGTGGCTTCCCCTGCTGCTGCTAAGCTCTGGAAGAGGAGCAGGCCGGTACTCTACAGGCCAGAAGGTAGGCCTATCGCGAGCTAAGGGAGGGGCGCGATCACACTGACAAGCAGCGGGCGGAAGAGGAGCTGGCCGCGGACACTGAAGCAACACGCATGCCCACGCGGTTTACCGCTCCGATGCTTCCTGCGGCTTTCGACCGGGTGGCAGCAACGGACTGCAATGCGGGGGTCCCAACTGAATTGGTGACCCGGGACCTCCCGACGCGCCATGCCGTTGATCTTGCGGTCAGATAGGCGGCATCGGTAAGAGCGATGGCGGTGTCATCAAAGAACATTAAGGGAACCTACGTCCGGGGTTTGAAAGTGTCTGCCAACGGACTAGAGGAGACCGTCCGCCTCCTGGCCAAGAGGGTGCAGTGTGGCGGGAACGTTGAGCGTCCCCGCATGGCAAATGATCATTTGACCCGTGAGGTCGCCGATATGCGGGACGAGATGGCGAATCTTCGCGCCGCCCGTGACTCTGCGGAGGCAAAGATTGCACAAGTTGAGCGAGAGAATCGCACGCTCAAAGGTGAGATGGCCGGGATGCAGGAGGATCTCGAGGCTCTCCGTCGTGAGCTGCGGGTCCTCCGGTCCGCCGGCATCGTCGAAAGGTTCGCTCAGTCGCGCGGTGATGACTGTTCCCCGCCGGTTTAGCCGTCGCTGGATCCGCTCCTGCAGCGCCCGCCGCGGTCTCGGCGCGCGGGAGACTCTACGCAGCCGTCTGACGAGCATGTACTGTTTGCGGCAGCTCCTCGGTCCTACGGGAACGTGCCTGAGGATACACCCGGGGAGCTGTCCGATGCGGACATGAATCCGGCTTCTCACCGCAAAGATCCTCCACTTTTGCCGGGAGGAGATGAGGAATTGAGATCCCTCAGAAAAATAGAAAGCCGGTTAATAGATACTGTGCGAACCTAGCTTACGATCTTCTGGAAATAGGTCCAACACCGGGTTTCCCGTCCATCTTTGGGCCCGGAAGGAAAAGACGCGGTCTCACAATTCTCCCCTCAAGACAAGGGCTTTGCAGAAAAGAGCGCAATAAAGAGGAGCGGCGCTGGCCCCTCTGCCACAGCCGCTCCCTCAAAGAAAAGTTCTCCCCCCTCTCAAGAGGGGAAGAAGAAGAAAAGTAAGAATAAGAAGAAGGGAGAAAAAGGCGGAGGAGAACCCGCGGACTCTGCGGGCATTTTTTCATAATGTGCTCTACCGAGTCACTGGCTCCACTCGTAACATTTTGTCATTGGCTCGCGTTTGATGCGACACAGGTACTCACCGAAGCAACCATGCCCGGTAAGCACCTGCGTCACCCGGTAAATGAGACGTCCGACCCTGTTTTCCAAACACACCTCGAGGTGGGGTTGGATGACCCGGACGACTTCCTGGGCGTCTGCATGGAACTCGTCCAAGAACTGCTCCCAGTCACGAAGCAGTTGTCGCCGGGCTTGGCGCTTCGACTTGACAAGGGCCTCCTGCAGATCGTCGACCCCCCTGCTGCAGCAACTCGACCCGACGGATGTATCTCGCTGAGGACAGTCGGCGTCAATGAATCGTTTTGTGGACGCAGGAAGCTAGAGGTAAGAGGGACCGTATTTCCTAGCAGTAAATATTGTAATTGGTCAATTCATCGAAATATGCTACAGTTAGTTAGTGCAACGCCCGTTGGCAGTACTTACTCCTAGAGAATGCCGTTTCTCTTACCCCGAGCTCCTGGGGTCTACGAAACGATTCATTGACGCCGACTGTACCTAGGTCTGTACCTCGAACCGAGATGGCGCTTTGGTGAGCACTTCGCTCGTCTGGCTCCCAAGATGCGTAAGGTTGCAAACTCGTTGGCCCGGCTTCTGCCGAACCTTGGGGGCCCGAAGCAGAAGGCCCGTCGTCTTTACGTCAACGTGGTCCACGCGGTGGCTCTATATGGATCACCGCTTTGGGCGAGGGTTGCAACGGAAGCGGGGGCGCGGAGTAAGTTCAGGCTGCTCCGCGCCTCGCAACGTGATCGCCCTCCGTGCTATTTGCGGCTTCCGCGACGTGGCCACGGAGACGACGGGTGTGTTGGTGAGGGTACCTCCTTTGGCCTTCCTGGCAAAAATGTACTCGACGAGATATTCTCGTCGGGTCCAACTGCTACAGGAGGGTCTTGCAGAGAACAACCTGCAGGAGGCCCTCGCCAACTCGAAGCGCTAGGCCCAACGACAGCTGCTCTTCGATTGAGAGCAGCACCTGGACGAGCCACACGCGGCAATCCAGGAAGTCGTTGCGGTCGTCCAGCCCCACCTCGAGGTATAGTTAGAGAACGGAGTCGGACGCCTCACCTATAGGGTGACACAAGTGGTTACCGGGCATGGCTGCTTCGTTGAGTACCTGTGTCGCATAGGCAAGAAACCAACGATACAGTGCCATGCGTGCAGGGCGGCCAGTAACTAGGTGGAGCACACTGTGGAGGAGTGTCCACAGTGGGCTCCGGAACGCCGAGAACTGATCGCCAAAATAGGCGAAGATCTCTCCCTGTAGGGCCTGATGAAGGCGTTCGCCTCCAGGAAAGAAGACGAGTGGAAGGCGGTGGTTTCCTTCTGTTTCAATGTAATGGAGCAGAAGGAGGCCGCAGAGCGAGAGAGGGATAAGTTGCCTTTTCTTCTCGGAAGACCCCGGGAGCGCGCGCGTCCGGGCGATAGAGCGCCCGGTCCTCGCACCCGTCTCCGCGGCTCAAGACTTCAATGACGATAGTCCCCTCTCTACTTGTATGTGGGGAAGGGATAGGAACGGCGGACTGGTGGGGGAGTTGGGTCCCCGAGTAGTCCGTCGCTCCCAGGAGAACTTAACGTACGTAGTAGCAGCACGGCAACCCCTGGGTGGAACCGTTCAGGGTAGGAGTCCTGATCTGTCCTGCACGCGGCCCCGAGAGAGGGGTGGCGCTTTGGTGTGTGCCTCGCAGCGCCACCAACTTGAGAACGGTCAAGGGGAGAGATGATGACAAATGTCTTCTTTCTCTCCCCTTCGCGAAGGCCCAGGAAGGTCCTAGGGAGGTTCGCGGTAGTGTCCTCAAGGAGTCCCGCGTTCCTCCCAATCAAGGACACGGAAGACACACCGTGGTAGTTTTAGTGGGTATACCCCACTTTCCTGCGGGATAGTGGGGGGAGTCCCACATAACCCTGGCTTTTATTCTCCCCGAGGCCAGGGTATCCGTAATGGATTTCCTTCAAGTAAAAAAAGGGTTAGGTTGTGACCGGATTTTCCAGTCACTTTTTTACAACTGTTCACTTTTACTCACCTTTGCAGGTTTTCACGGTCGCCAGGTATCTTCTAAGGACGCTCAGATACCATTTGCCCTCCTCATTGTGTTCCTGTAACCCCAATGCTTTTTCCCTTTCTCAGGATAGGATCCAGGAGAGATAAGTATGTGTATCTTCATGCATTTCAGCCACATAAAATAATTACAAAAGTTTATATATTTGAATAATGTCTATTACAAAATAAAGTACATGAGTTCCATCACGCTGCACGAAACGAATCGCGGAGAACATTACTTTTCACGAACGCGCGACGCATCGTCGATATTGTTCGCGATATTCCCGCTCGATTACTTATTTCGGCTATTTTATTCTAGATCGATTGTTTTTATTCCTTTTTAGAACCTCTCGGATCTAGCTTCCATGATTGACTACACTGGTCTAGTTTCCACCGAGGCATTAATTCACACCTAATGCGGCGTAGAATCAAATTTGAGTCGATGGAAACGCGTCAAATTGCGCTCATTTCACTTCCGCTTCGATCTATAAGGTTTATCGGGGTAGCACCGAATTGACGTAAGTTTTAATCGGTGGAAACGTTTGAAACTAAATAGTGCCAACCTCTACTTTTCATATTGTCGAGTCTTGTTAATAATTACTTAGAGTTTCGTTCTGATGCAGCGTAGTATTACAACTTACAAAAGTAAGGTTAAAAGTCATATAATTTATCATTTGGTAAGGCATCAAAACAACAAACTTTTAAAAAATATTTGTAATAAGTACTATTTAAAATGGAGAATAAACGTGACATATGGTCATATGACGAAACGCAGATATTAATTAATATTATAAAAGAAAAAAACATCTTAAAGATTATGGATAACAAAAGATTTCGCATCGCAGAAATTTTCAAATCTTTAGAAAACGATATGAAAAGCAAAGGTTATTGCCGAAGTGCGAAACAAATACATATAAAATTCAAAGCATTAAAGCGTAAGTATAAATTTAAGTTTGATATACTTTCCAATCTTTTTTTAGAATAAAAGTATATCTTACAATACAATCTTTCAATTTTTAATAAATGAGTTTTTTCTTGTTGTAGGAAGCTACAAAACTATAGAACTGTGCTTTCAAAAAGTGGTGCAGGAGTAACAAAAAAATGTGTATTTTACGATGAGCTTCATGAATTATTTGGATGTCGACCTGTTAATTTTCAAAAAGGAATGGATTCTTTAAATGCTATACCATCTATTGATATGAATATGTACGACAATGTTCCTGATGCAGATGGTGCAATTCCAGGGTGTTCGAAAGTTTTAGATGAGTTTAATAGTTCATTCAGCAATAAAAGCGAATATCATTCTCTAAACATTAATAAAAATAGTATTAGTAGCTTTAGTACAGATAAAAGTATTAGTGATACTGATAGTAATGATTATATTGAAAATAATTCAAGTGTAACTAACAATAAAGATAAAGAAATTCAAGAATTAGAGACATCGATAAAAAATGAGATAACTGATAATAATAATGCAATGTTATTAGAAAGAAACAAAAATAAAGAATGTAAAAAGAGAATTAAGTCTGCAAGATCGACAAATCGTCAAACATTTGCTCAAGTATTTGATAATTGCGTTCAAAAATTAATAAAATCTAATGAAGATATTACAAAAATTGCTATAGAAACTCAAAATAATATGATTACTAATATCTTAAAACAACAAGAAAATATGTTACAGCAACAAACTCAATTACTAATAAACAATTTGCATGTAAATACTTCACAATCTCCAATAACTACAAATTATTTTTCTAATCTTAAACAACTAAAGCCTCAATTGCAATCATTTAATAATCCTCGTTTTGTAAAAGTACCACTAAATATTGTTCAACCTGCAGAAAAATCTTTGCCAGTTATTATGACACCACCATCTACACCAACACCACCATTATCATCTATTTCGACTATACCTTTTTCAGCTTCTGTACCTATATCAACAACTTCCCCAATTACTTCTTTTACTTTAACATCTACTTCTACCTCAAGTCAAGTCACAAAATAAGATGTTTGTTTAAAAATCGTTTTTATTTGAAAGTTTTATATTAAAGTTTTTTACTTATNTAGTTTATATTTTATTTTTAAAGCTAAATAACTATTGTTTTACGTGATATGACAATAAAATATTATATTATTACAAAATAAAAACTAGAGAAAATAAGAAATAATTTAAGTTTTTAAAATAAAAATGAAAATCAAGACTAAATATAGTAACTAAAAATATTAATTTCATATATTTTTAATAGATAAAGAATTTTTATTTCTTCCTAGATGAGAGAGAGAGAGAGAGAGAGAGAGAGAGAGAGATGGCAATCACTTAATTAAATCGAGAAATATGCATTTGTCAAAATCTGCAAATAACTCGTTGAGATTTCCACGAGTCCAAAACATTTTTTAATTTATTAAGTGGCTACCAACATAAAAAAATAAGCCAAATTAAGTGGTCAGAAAATATATCTATATTTATTTTTAAAGGTAACTAGTTATTTTATTGCTTGATCTCATAAGAACTTAACTTAATTACATTGTTAATTACATTGTTACTTACAAACAAAATTAAGAAAACGTAGAAAATAAATCATAAACTGTTTTAAAACAGAAATTAACTAAATATTTTGATTTATTATAAGAACTTTTAATTGAATTACTAATATTAATATTTCTTAACGAAAGTGCAAATTTACTGCGTAAACGTTACAATTTCTGAAAACAAAGTGTATTTGTAATATATTGTATTCACTAACATTGTGAGTGTTATGTTTTATATTTATACATATTATTAAATAAAGTAAACAAAAAACTTTAAGAATAATTATTTAATTCCCATCAAGATTTGATATATTATTATATTTTCTCATGTAATTTGATATGATTTTCTTAAAGGAAATTGTGTCATATAGTTACACAAAGTATTTCGTATATTGGAANCATTATAACAATCATATGTTCGACATTCATTTCCTGAAGGTTGCGGAAACATACTTTCAGATGATTCAACTGATTCTATCCAATGAGATAAAACTGGTTCTTTTTTTAATTCCAAAATATTGTGCAATACACAATATGCTATTACTACTTTAGGCACATAGGTATAGTGTAAATCTATTCGTTTTAATAAACAACGCCATCGTGATTTAAGACGTCCAAATGTCTGTTCAACATCTACTCTATTACTGTTTAAATAAACATTAAATGATTCCTCTTCTGGTGTCAAACGTACATC
>NW_018020909.1:59841-128077 GCF_002006095.1 Pseudomyrmex gracilis | reverse complement strand
AAAATATAGTTACTTTATTAAATATTACTTTACCTTAAATTATTATCTACTACTGCTTGAAGTATAATAGATGGCCATCCTTTGCGATTTACATAATCTTTATAACCATCTGCAGGTGGTAGAATAGGGATGTGAGTACCATCTATTACACCAATTATTTGTGGTACATTTGTACGCGTTTTATATGCTGCAGATATCATCTCACATTCATTGAGATCAGGCATTGTTATAAATTTTGGTAAAAGTATTTTATTAATAGCATCAACTGTATCATGAACGCATCTCCATACAGATGTTTTGTGAACTCCAAAAATATTTGCAACTACACGATACTCGCAACAACTTGCTAAATAATATAATGTTATAGCCACTTTTTCTTCAACACTCAATGGTTCTCTAGAAACTAAAAATGGTGTAACAGGACGAAGTTCTGATCGCAACTCATCACAAATAAATTGAAAGGTTGTTTGTTTCATTCTGAAACTTTCAATCCAATCCTCGTTTAAATAAATAGGTACTATATTTTTCCACCAATATTTACTGCGTGTTTTCATNCAAAATCTTCTTTTTGATCGATTTAGTTTCTTGATGTCTTTAAGCATCATAAGTAACACTTTTGTATTATTTTCTTGCAATTTTAATATATTTTGCCGAAATGTTATATATGTTTGCATAATTGCTAGAGTACACTGATTAATTATATTTAATACATTTAACTGATGATTTAACAAAATTATTGTAACATCCATTTTTTTCTGAAACTTTGAACTGCATAATATATTCTTTTCAGGTCTTTTTCTTTTTATGCCTGTTTTTATTCGTATATATATATACAAGCAAGTTATAAGTTGGCTCTACTGAAATATCAATCTTTGTCACTCCTATTTGCTCCTATTCTACTTCCAATGGAAACGGAACACTAAATTTGATCAGTACCGAAGTGAAACCGAATTGAGGGTTTCGGTGGAAACTAGACCACTCTGTGCAGGTTTGCGCGCAAATCTTAAGCCCGCTTTGCACGGTTCGCGTGCACTTACACTTTTTCCTAGTAGGTGTACTCTGTTTTCACGTGTACTACCAAAGTGTTTAAATGTTATTGTTTCAGTTGTCTGCGTGTTTTCCAACGTGTCTGTGTGTGTTTTTGTTCGTTTGTTTGTTAGTTTGTCCGTCTCCGTATTTTGTTGCATGTCTTAATGTCACGTCCCTATGTGTTCTCAAATTTGATTGGTCGTCTGTCGTCTTTTCTAAACTCTGACTTTTGACGTGTTTAAGTGTTTGTGAATGCATGTTTGTGTGTGTGTATGTGTGTACGCACCTTCCTATACTAGGGCTTTGTCTAATTACCCACTTAGGGTCGCATGTTCCAAAACTCTTCAAAACTGAAAAATAACTAAGCCACTGAGGGCTATATTCAAATGCACACTCATTTTGCGCATTTTTACAAAAATTAAAATTTAAAAATTTTAACTTTTTACTGATTTTTACCTTATCGGTCTTTTACATGCGCTTTTCTACATCAGCGTAGCTTAGTTACAACTTACAAAACGGAAATAAACAACTTTTAACGCGTTTGCGCTTTTTCAACTAAAAGTTACTAAAACTTTAAGCCGCCACCTTAAGGGTGCGTACTTTTTAACAAAAATAACTAAAACTAAAATTTAGCGCTTTACTTGATCTCAACGCTTTACAAACTACGCTGGCTGCGCTTATCAGCCACTAGACGGATCTTTAAGGTCTGTTTACGTTAAAAAACAGTCACTTTTGGAGATGTCCAAATTTTCGCGTTCTGAAACCGGCGTTCGCCTTCTCTCCATTGGTTGTTTGTTCCTCCGGTGTTGTGTCCCGCGTCCCTATGGCCGTCGGTGACAAGGTTAGCATCCCGGGTGAATTTGGACTCACCACTTTGACGTGGTGCCCGAACTTGCGTGTGGCAATGACTGGAAGAGCTGTGCCGGCGAGAACTTCGGTTCCTGGCAGGGTCTCCTTTGTCGGAGTAGTCTTCCACTAGCCTCCAGACTAAGAGTGAGTCCACGGGCGGCCGGGCTCGTTACCCCAGTGGGGGTGCCGGTCTAAGGGAAAAAAACCCTGACAGAAAACTATTCTTTTTAGCAACTATGGACAGTTCTAACAAAGAGGTATACTTATCGGACCAAGGGTTTCGGAGCTCTAGGTCCCGGCAGTTCGGGGATGATAGTTCTGCCCCCGCTCGGTCGTTATCCGGCAAAAGGTTGGCCACGGAGTACGACGCAGGCTCCGTAGTTTTTAATGCTACTGCGGGTAGAAGCAGGTTTTGGGCTTTCAGAGCTCCAAGCATTTCTGGCGCAATGGCGCCCAGCGTTGGGTCCGAGAGCAAGCGCTCCCGGGCATCGGAGAGCGAAATGGAGGCCTCGTCTGAGGAGGAGAAGAGTCGAGCTGCGAGAAGAAACTCGTTCCTTTGTAGCGCGCTCTCGGCCAATCGGAATCAAGACTCCTCTGTAGTGGAGGTATCTTCGGAAAACTCTATTTCGAGCTGTAGCCAAAGTAGGTCGAAACGTCGCAAGGTCAGCGCGGCGCAAAAGATAAAACGGGTAAAGACGGAGCCTGGCACTAAGCTTCGTACTGCAAAATTAAATAAACTTTACGCGTGCGCGACTATCCTTAAGAAAAGAATATAAAATAAAATTGTCGCTTCTTTGGGTGCGTTCTCAGTACACAAAACACATAACATAAAACTTACGCCTAACGCTCACTTTATCGTGCTAGTTCTTTTCTTAATGTCTCTATGCGGACTCTTACGGTTCGTTCACGGTTTTTCTTAGTCATTTCAAGAATTGTCCATTTTTTCGCCGTAGGAACCGGCTCTCGCTTTTTCTCCGCTCGTACTTGGTTCCTCCGCTGCTGGGTCTCGCGTTCCTAAAGCCGTCGGTGACAAGGTCCGGTTAGTAGAGGGTGGGTCACCATTGAAAGGGTGGTGTTGGACCCGGAAACCGCAGAGGGAATGTATTTTCTCTCATTGCATGCAGTTCCTCAACGGCGGCAGAGTTGAGGTGTGTCCCCTCGCTCCGTCGCAGGGAAGAGAGGAAAGAGGTGATCCCTTTCCTCTCTACAGTGGAGTGGGGCGCAAGCCCATGCTCTTACGGACTGTCCCGGATTGTTCTAACAAAGTATTGGGGCAATCTCAAAAGGGCGGCAGGTGGACACCGCTGTGGGTTTTAGTGGGTATTCCCCTTCCAATTTGTCGGCAGAGGTGAATCCCACATTACCCTGGCCTACACACTTGGTCTGAGCCAGGGTGTGCGTAAATGCATTTCCCCAGCGTCAAAAAAAAGGTTAGCATCTCGGGCGATTTTCTCCCACTTTGCCGTGGTGCCCGAGCTTGCGTGCTGGAATAATCCGAGGGGCTATGCCGGCGGGAACTTCGGTTTCTGGCAGAGTCTCCCTAGGCGGACAGGCTCTCGGTGAGCAGCCAGACTAAGAGGGGAAATAGGGGAAGGAAAAGCCTAATAAAAAACCCGGGCAGGGCGGGCTCGTCAGCCAAGTTAAGGCAACCGGCCTAAGTAAAAAACACACTGAAATTAAATCCAGCCTTATCAAAACGTATGGGATGTTTTATAAAAAAGAGCAGACCTTACCGGACCAAGTATCTCGGATTGCTAGTTCCCGGCACTCAGACGGTATCGTCCCGGTCATCTGTAGATCATCATCCAACGACGGGTCCTGCGTCGCTTGCCCCGCAAGGGCGGCGCAGGATTATGTGCCTGCGAAGACACAAGATACTGGCGTTACCGCGTCAGAAGAGAGAAGCTGTTCCCCTTCTCTCGGCCTCGTTAGGGGGCCAACGAGCTACAAGGGGAGTCAGGTGCGGGTTTCGTGGTGTACCAAAACCACCACTGAGCTCCGACAAAACGGAAAGCAAGGAGCCAAAGGGCGGTAAACAACAACATACCGCCCCCGCCCGAAGTGAGCCCCAATCGGAATCCTCGGGTGTGAAATTCGTAGCAACCTCATCCGAGGTGCTACAGACTCCTCTGCCGATGGACGCCGACTCCGATTCGGAGTTAGAGAAGGTGTCCGAGAACCTGGCAGGCGCCTCTATTAGGGAGGCAAAACATCAAAACTCCTCCCCTCCGCCCGAACGGAGGACAAATAGCCAGGGAAAAAGAAAGAGAGCAGGAAAGAACAACACAGGAAACCATTCCACTCTGTGCCGGAGAAGAAGAAAAGAGGGAGACGGTCATCCCGATCCTTCTTTCTTACCCCCCGCAAGCTGCTAAATCCGAGTTACGGACGGCCCTACTCGACGGGAAAGTACGTTGGGCTGCGCAAAGTTCAACGTGAGCTTAAGGAAGCGCTTGAGAGAGAGGAACGTCTGCAGGCTGACCTAGAACTCATGCAGACCGTTGTTGAGTGTCGCACAGTCAAGACGGTCTGTGACGGCCTCACGACATCCTTCTAAACAGAGGTTAAGATAAAAACGGCCAAGCAGAGCCAAGAGGTGGGAGAGATGACTACCCCCCAAATTGTGGACCGGGCCGCCATACTTGCAGACTCCATCTGCAAGATAGCGAGAACGTCCGGTAACCTTAAGGGGACGTATGTTCGTCACCTTAAAGAAGCGGCCGTTGAGCTCAACAACGCCATCGCTACCGTGGCGGGTCGTGTTGAGTCCGGCGAGGATGTTCGGCAGCTCATCACTCAAAATGAGCTGCTGAACAAAAAGGTCCGCGAGTTTGAGGGCCAGGTTACTGGCTTCCAGAAAGACAGGGACGCTGTCTAGTCTAAGTTGGACAGTGTCCAACAGAAAAAGAAAATCGGCGCCTCAATATCGAAATAGACGCACTCCACGAGGAGCTGAGAGACATGAGGAAGGAGCTCATGTTCCTCAAAATGGCCAAGCTCAAGCAGGAAAAGAGCCGAAATAAACCAACCGACCAGTTGATTACCCGGCTCCGCCTCCATTGCTTCGGACCACCTCGTCGCGGATGGATGTGGAAGAGTCACGAGCCGCCTCCGTCATCGGCGTCGGAGGAGGGTCTTCACGTAGAGGCTGCCCCCTCGTCTGCCAGAGGGAACCCTGGCACGGACCTCTCACGGAGCGAGCGGTCGGAGGAACCCGCGTCACAAGGCCATTTGTCTCCGCCGGAGAGGGGAACGAGGGGCCAGAGTCCCTCCGGGACTTGGAGAGTCGCGTGATGGACGCGATGAGGAGCCAAATCTCAATATTTTGAGAGCAGCTCTATCACCGACTCTCTTGCCCATCACTGGGCTCCAACGGGGTGGGTGGCCTTAAAGCCCTCCACCGAGAAAAGAACAGAGAAGACATTGCGAAAAAAGTGGGGACAAAAACCCTCTGCAGCGAGTGCCTCCCCGAGTAAAAACTCTTCTTCCTCTAAAGGGAAGAAGAAAAAGAAGAGGAAAAAACAGAAGAAGGTTATAGAAAGGGTGCAGAAAGGCGACAGGGAACCCGCTGGAGACACCAGAGAAATACGCGCCTTAGTGCCGTACCAATCGGGCCTATCTAACCAGTTCCGCAAACAACCCTCTCCCCCAGCCTCACCAAACGAGCCTTGGTAGAAAGAAGACAGAAGAGGAAGGAAGCACAGGGCCCTATAGTCCCAGCACCTGCTACTTCCTCTGCGGACAAGAACAAGCCGACTGCGCCTGAAGTCAAACCGAAACAACGCCTTGCCCAACCGAAGGTGGGCAAACTCCCTCGGTCTGCGGCCATCACGCTAACTTCCCTCATCGGTTCCAACGCGAAAGTGGGGGAGGTGATGACCCTAATAAAGCAGAGACTAAAGTTATCGGACTTCGGTATTACCGAAGAAAGGAAGTCTGGCCAAAGAGGTCCATAACCGGGGGGTCTCATTATCAAAATCTCCGGAAAAGACAACAAAGCCAAGGCAGACCGGCTCTGCGCCGCAATGTCCGCTCTGGCTGCGGAATTCGGGATACGGGTCGCGAGGCCAGTAAAAACCGCTGAGCTGCGAGTCAAAGGCCTCGACGACTTCGGTACCCCGGAAGAAATTAAGGAGGCGGTGGTAGCCACTGGAAATTGTCGGTCGACGGATGTTAAAGTCGGCCGAGCTCGCGCTTCTCCCAGTGGGCTACTCACCGCCTGGATACAATGTCCGGTATCTGCAGCCAAGAAGATTGCGGACGCCGGCGCCCTGCGGATAGAATGGGTGCGCGCCCCAGTCAAGGTATTGGAGCGCAGGCCCATGCAGTGCCACCGATGTCTCCGGCGCGGGCACGTCGTGGCGATGTGCACCTACACCGCGCCGGAGGAAGACAGGAGGGGCCGATGTTACCGATGCGGCAACCGCGATCACCGCGTCGCAGAGTACAAATCGGCGCTGAAGTGCCCGCTGTGCGCCGATCTTAGTCGCTCATCAGCCCACCGTCTGAGAGGCAAGAACTGCGCCCCGATCCCTCGAAAGCAGAAGCAAAAGGCGCAAAAGACCGCAAATAAGAGCGGATCACAATCCGCTCCCCAGGAGGCTCCCGCTGCCGTCTCAGGAGTGTCGACGACAGCGGAGGAGGCTAATCAACTCTCTGTTAGTGGTGCCCTGGAGAAGGCGATAGAGATGGAAATGCCACTAACGCAATAATAGCGGTCCTCTTTCAAGGCAACCTCAACTACTCCCGCAGGGCCGAAGACCTTATGGTTCAAAGCCTCGCGAAGTTGAACGAGGTCGTAGCGGTCGTAGCCGAGCCCTACAAAGTCCCCGACCACCCGTCGTGGTCGGGGTCAGAGGACGGCTTGGTTGCGACGTTTTTCCGGAATGGAAACAACGTAGAATCCTCTGTCCTCTCTCCATTGGAGAGTGGCAGAGGAATCGTGGTGCTTTAATGGAGGGAACTTGTGGTTGTGGGGGTCTATTTCTCGTCAACAGAGCCCTTGTGAGAGTTTGAGGCGTCTGTAGACAAGCTGAGTCGGATTGTCTGGCGATACTCAGCTCGTCCGATATTGGTTCTAGAAGACATTAACTCCAAGTCGGTGACTTGGGGTTCTCCCAGAACAGACGCGAGATCGACGGTAGACAATCTTCCGCCTCAAGTCTCTCACGGACGCGTCGGTCAAGCAGGGGGGAAGGGCGTTGGCAGTGTCGTTGGATATCTCCAACGCTTTCAACTCCCTTCCCTGGGACAGTATAGGGTGGACGCTTACTTGCCATGGTGTCCCACCCTATCTGAGAAGAGTCCTCGGGGACTATTTCCGCAGCAAGGAAATAAGATATACCGGCCGGTACGGATCACCGCAAAGGAGGGAAATGTGCAGCGGGGTTCCATGGGAGTCAGTGTTAAGCCCGCTGCTGTGGAACCTCGGATACAACACGGTGATTCAGGCCGCTCTGCCCAGAGGCCTGGGTGTCATCTGTGTTGGGAAATCAAGTATAGTAAGATAATAGTCGTGTTAGGAAGTTTGTAAAAAAAGGTGTAATTAGTATAAGGTCGCATACGTGGAAATTAGGAAGTTAAAGCATAAGATAATCACGTATGGTTGATTGAGACATAGTTAAATGTATTGTAAAAAGAGAGTGTTGCTTGATCAGCAAAGACGGCAGATCCGTCTCCGAGAGCTGATTAAGCAAGGATGAGCGAGTTGCGCGATCAACTCGCGCAACGTTGTTTATGATAAGACAAGGTGATGCTCTCAATTCGGTGATATAAGAAGTGATGTGACAGAGTTGAGGGCAGAAATTCGAAGACTACCGCCGAGTCGTCGTGCTAGTTGTAAGAAGCTAAGCTGTAAATCGTCAAATAAAGTTAGTTTAACTATTAAACGAAGGCGGAGTTACTTCTCCCCGAATCCAAACGGAAAATCCTGTAAAAAGAATCCGGTACCGCCGTAGCGGTACAACATCTGCTACGTGGATGACACCCTCGTAGTGGCCTCTGGGGCAGACTAGAGGAGGATCAGAATTCTGGCAGAAAGTGGCACCAACTGTGTCCGGGAAAGGAACATCCTTTTGCCTCTTGCCCTCCTCCGGCCACAACCGAGCCAAGCCCTCCTCCGGGGAGAGGACCCCGGAACCCCCTCTCCATCCTCCTCCCAACCGGAGGAGTCCCCGCCGGTCCCGGCACTTTGGGCCCGCCGCTTCCTCCTCTTTTTCGGGGAGGGGACAGACCTCGTCCCCTTCACACCTTTCTTGCCACCGGGTGGCAGCAAAGGCGCCGGAACTCCGGCGCCCCGCCTGGTGGCGATGTTCCTTTTGGGGATGGGGGCGCAACTTGCGCCGCCCATCCGATGGTTCGCTGGCTGCCCCCGGCTTGCACACAAAATGCACTTGGGGGCAGCCTTGCACGTAATGACGAGGTGGCCGTCCTCCCCGCAGCGGTAGCACGCCGTGCTCCGGTCTACCCCGGAACACTTGCGTGCCACATGGCCGTTCTCCAGGCACCAGTAGCACTGCATTTGCCGCGCCACCAGTGCCTCGACGAAAAAGCTAAATTACTCTACCTCTATCCTCTTTGCCCCCACGACCCGCCGGGCCGCCCTCAGAGTCCCGTACCCGACGGGGGAGGAGCGACCCAGCCCAGTGCAAACCTCACTGGGCTGGCAATTATCTGCCGCCGCTAAAGCGACGGCAATGTCCTCCGCTGAGAGGGGGGCATCACGTTTCGCACGCGAACTTCCGCGTGCTTGACGGGACGGGTGAATTTAACTCCCTCCTCGCCCTCGAACACTTTTGACGTCCTCTCAACGAGGGCTTCGGCCTTCTCCGCTTCTCCAGGCCCGGGTACCTGGAGGAGCATACCTCCGTTGGCCGCCCTCTTTATCCGGAGGCCGGAAATCCCGACCTCCTTCAAATCGACGGCGGCCGCCGCCTTCTTCATGGCTTCGGCGTAACTGCCGCTCTTCCCCACGGTAAGGAGGACGTCAGCCCCACTGGAGAGCCTGCCGAGCCTGGCCCTTTCCGCCTTCTCGGAGCGCTAACTCACGCCCACGGGAACCGCGGAAGGGCGACGTTTCTGTTTGGGGGGGAGGAGCTTTCTTCTCCCTTTTTCGCGCCCTGCGCTCTATCACCGTCGCCCAGGTAGTCGGGGCGAGTTCGGCGGCAGGTGCGCCCGAGGATTGAGGGACGAGCTCTCTCCTGATCAGAGAGAGGATTCGCTCCTCTATTGCCTCCCCGATTTTGTCCGCCAATAAACGGACGCACCTTTTTTCCGGGAGGTCTAGAAGGGCGTCTTCTCCTAGGGGCTCGATTGCTTCCTTCTCTGTTTGGACCCCTCGGGAGTCCGTCTTCGGCGGTGCGATAGACCCACGGGTAGGCAGGGTCAGTGCCGCGGTTGCCTGCGGGACAAGCGCAGGCTTATCGGCCTGTCCTGCACGCGGTCCCGAGTAAAGACGACGTAACGGCGTGTGTCCCGCCACGTCGTCAACAAAGGGCGCAGCCCGAGAGAAGAACATTACAAATTTTTCTTTCAAAGTAGCGAATTAGCCCGAGGGAAGGTCCCGGCAGAGTCTTTACCAGGGGTTCCGAATCCTTCCCTCAAACGAGCTAGGTAGACACACCTTGGAGGTTTTAGTGGGTATACCTCTCTCATCTCGCGGGACGAGAGATCCCACATAATCGTGACTCTTATCCTCCTCAAGGCCAAGGTATCCGTAATAGATTTCCTCCAAGTAAAAAAAAAAAAGGTTAAGTTAGGATCCCGGGAAAGTTTGGACTCACCACCTTGACGTGGTGCCCGGGCTTGTGTGGGGCAGTGACTGAAAGAGCTGTGCCGGCGGGTACTTCGGTTCCTGGCAGGGTCTCCCTTGCCAGAGTGGTCTTCCACAAGCCTCCAGACTAAGAGTGGGTTCACGGGCATGCCGAGCTTGTTAGCTCTGTGTGGTCAGTCGGTCTAGGAGAAGGAAAACTCCGAACTTAAATCATTCTTTCGTTTTTTATGAGAAATGAGTTGTAATACAAAGAAAGGTCTACCAAACCAGGGGGGTCGGATCCTCAGGTTCCGGCAGAAGGGAGCTATCGTTCCGGGCTCCTTCCCGTCGTCATCCAGCACCGAGACCCGCGACCTGCACCGCAGGGGTCGCGGGCAAACTTGCTACTGCTTGGGCCTACTCTGGGCGATGCAGAGACGGTGGTTGCAGGAAGACTTTCCCCGCTACCTGCAAAGGAAGGCTTTGCCCCGTGGATGGTGACCCTTGAGTCTGAGCTGGTTGGCCTTCGCGAGAAGTCGGTCAGCTTGAGTTGGACCTCTCGGCGGTTCGTCGAAAGAGAGAAAAAACAGAGCGTCTTGCGCTCAAGGAGCAGAAGGCCGCTGACCTTCTGAGAAATGTCCTGGAAGACCACCTCAACGATTGGGGGATTCCAATCCCGAGGTCGGCCAGGGACTTTCCCGGGGTTCTCCCTCAACCCCCCGCAGGAGGAATGGAGGGGACAAAAAGCGCTGAAGCGCGTGGTGAGTCGGAGGCTGCAGCGGCAACACGCCTTAAAGTATTGTCTGTGTCCGTGCAGACGGACATGGACGCAGAGTAAGTAAGTAGGAGGTGGTACTGAGGCCCTCATAGGTAGGGTTGAGTCCCTCCTAGAGACGACATAATTATCTTTATTTGCCGCTGCTCTCGTCTGGATCAGTCGCGGTTGCAACAATCCGGGCTTATCTTTGCTCGTCATCCGTATATGTCTTGTTTTCATTTTTTTTGTTGTTTGCGTCAATCTCGTCCGTTCGTTATAATCTCTTAGCGCGTGTGATGTTGAAATATCAAATATCATGTCTCTGTAGATAGATAGATAAATAATGTTTATTGATTCCTCTTAGGGTTACAATACTTTACACAAAAAAAACTTACATCTACTCTTACAGTTAACTTACACAAAAAAACTTACATTTACTCTTACATCTACTCTTACAACTACCCTTACAACTAATTTAAAAACTATAATACCTATATATACACACACACGCACTCGCTTTACTCTACTCTACGCAATGTGAATTTCCCTTTCCGGCAATCAATTCTATCCAGCTACTCCGCCATTGGTTCCCATACATCCTTCACTCTCATCCATACAATTACAAAATTCTTTCCACACATCCATTCACTCAACTCCCACTCACTCAACTTACATCCTTTCCTTCCTTATCACTTCTCTCCTTTTCCTTGCCCTACCTCCTTTTCCGTTCCCTTATATTCCTCCAACCTCCTTAACCATCCTTCACCCTCTCTCTCCTCCCCCAGCACCACTTCAATCATATCCTCCCAATTCCCTTTTGCTCCCCATACCCCACAATCTTCCCACACATGTCTCCAACTCTCCTCCACTAATCTACACATTCTACACACCCTTTCTTTCTCCCCTTCCCAGTATCTACCTTCTTTCATCTCGTTCCCCATCCTAAACCTAGCCACCCTCTGACATTTGCTTTCTCCTCACTTCTTTTTTAAATACCCCGGCACTCCTTCTTTTTTAATTCTCCCATATCATCTATTGTATATATATATACCTCAAACTTTCAATCTTTTTCCATCTCTCCTCATTCTATATCCTTCTCTCCTTCTCTATCAACTGCTGAGCTCTTCATTCTCCTGCCTCTCTACTTTCCCCCATCTCCGCTATCTTTACTCTTCTCTCCTCATAATATTTTATCCTGTCATTTTCCCACTCAGACAACCTTTCCCCGCCCCCCTCTCTACCCCTAATCTCCTTTAAACATAGCCTCGCTATTTCGCTACTCTCTCCTCTTTCCAACCTTTCCTCAAATCTCCAGGCCCTTTGCCCCGCCCTTTCTCTTAATAAATCTCCCTCTGCACTTCTTTCCTTACGATATAATTCCTTTCATTACGATATTTCCTTACCCGGAGTCCTCCAATCTACTTCCAATAACCACCTTATATATCTATTTTGTAACCTCTTCAAGCTATCCCATTCACTCCATCCTCATATCTCCACCCCATATCTAATCACTAACCAAACCAATACGTCGAACAACTATAATCTTTTACCCTAATTCCCACCAAATTTCCTCTTCCCAATCCCCCACACCTGACTCATAATATCCGCCCCTTTTCTCACTCTCTCTTTTATCTGCGCCTCCCTCCCCTCGTTCATCTGAAACACATACCCTAAATATTTGAATTCCTTTACCTCTTCCAATCTCTCTCCTTTCCACCACCATTCCAGCTTTTTCTCCCTCTCCCCTTCCCTCTTAAACCTCATCACTTTTGATTTATTTACGTTGACTTCCAAACCCTTTCCCGCCAGATATTTCTCCATCCCTCTCATCATTCCCCTTATCCCTTCCTCCTTCTCCGCTAACAGCACTAAATCATCCGCATACCCCAATACATAAATCCTTCTTCCCCCTATCTTCACCCCACCCCATTCGTTCCTACCCAAATAGTCCTCCATATCCGCCGTCACCAGATTGAACAGGTACGGGCTCAACGGGCATCCCTGCCTCACCCCTCTATCTGTCCAAAATTTATTTCCCACCTTCCCCTCTGCCGCCACCCTATTCCTCGTCTCTCTATATAAGTCTTCACACCTTCCCACTAATTCCTCTCTCACCCCTCTCTCCATCATCGCTCTTAGTAAAGTCTCTTTATTGACTGTGTCGAAAGCCGCTTTCAAATCTATAAATGACGCAATCAACTCACCCCCCTTTCTACTTAACTTTCTGCTAACAAGGTAATTTATCACATAAATGTTATCTATCGTACCTCTTCCTCTCCTGAACCCCGCCTGGCTTTCCGGAACTAAATTCTTTCTCTCCACCTCCTCCCTTAACCTTTCTGCTAATACCTCCGCATATACTTTATACAATGACCCGGTCAATGTCACCCCCCTATACTCCTCTACCTTATTTCCCTCTCCTTTTTTCAGCACTAGCACTACTATCCCTTCATTCCACTCATCGATCTACCCCTCTCCTGCCTAAATCCTCCTACATATATTCCACACCCATTCCTGCATATTTCTTCCTCCAAACTTCCACACCTCTGCTGGTATACCATTCCTCCCTGGTGCCTTCCCTACCCTCAATTTTCCAATCGCCCTTATAATTTCCTCTCTTCCTATATTTTCCTCTCCCTCCTCCCTTTTTCCCCTTTCCCCTCTCACCACTTTCCAATCCACCCCACCCAACTGCTTCTTGAAATAATCCTCCCACTCTCCTATCTCAATCCCACTACTCCCTCCTCTCTTCCTTCTTCTTTCTCTATTCACCACTTCCCACACCTGCCCCATCGTTTTTGCTTTTTTTACCACCTCCTCCCAAGCTCTGTTTTCTTCCTCCCTTTTCCTATTCCATAACGCCTTAAACTCTTTTTTTCTTTTCTTATACTCCTCCTTACATTCTCTTCCCTTCCTCCACCTTTTTAACTCCTTTCTTACATTCTTCTTTTCTTCCTTACATTCTTCATCCCACCACCCCCTTCTCCCACTCCCTACTTTCCTTATCTTTCTTTCTCCTGACACAGTTCTTATTCTCTTTTTCATGCTCTCCCATTCCTCTTCAACTCCCCTTTTCTCATCTCTCATCTCTTTCTGCATCTCTTCCATCCATTTTTTTCCTTCCTTTGTCCATATTATCCTTTTTATTCCATCCTTCTTTCAGTCCCTTTCTCTACTTCCAGTCCTTCCCCTTTTCCCACTTCTGATCCAGATCACCACCGGATGATGATCCGAATCCACTTGATCCTCTATTTCCATTTTCTCTACATATTCTTTCGTGCTTACTTCCCCTAGCACATAGTCAATCACTGACTCCCCTCTTCCACTCGTGTAAGTCCATTCCTCCTTCTCGTCTCCTTTTGTGTCTTTGTTCCATATTACCCAGCCCAGTTCCTCAATCCTCTCCAACAATAATCTTCCCTCCGCGTTTACTTTTTTATCCTTTGACCTCCTACTTTCTTCCTTCTTCTCCCCTCCCTCTCCTCTCATTTTTCTACCTTTTTTCCCTGTCCTCGCGTTAAAATCTCCCCCACTATTGTCCTCACTTTTTTATTCCTCCCCTCTATCCACCCTCTTAACTCCTCTAATTTTTCCTCTATCCCTCCGTTTATATACACCCCCACGATCTTCCAACACTTTCACCCTACCTTCACCCTTCTCACCATTATCCCATCCCTTCCTTCCCATCCCTTCTCCTCTCTTGCCTCCAGCCCCTTCTTTACTCCCAGCAACATCTTCCCCATAGTCCTACCTTTCTTATTTTTCCTACCCGCCCACTGTATCTCCCAACTAAAATTTTTTGGTAGTTTCCCAGCAATTCCCGCCCACCCTTTTTTGTCCACTTAAGTTTCCGCGTCAGAATCATCACATCCCAACTTTTCAACCCACTCCAAAAACTTTTATCTTTCCCCTTAAGCCCAGCCACATTCCAAAACACCACCTTCACACTCTCATCTTTTCTTTCTTCCTTCTCACTTTCATTCTTTTTTCCTCCCTTCTCCTCCCCTGACTTTCCTACCCATATCTCCTTCTCTCCCCACCCGATCCTTCTCCCGCTTTTTTTCCCTTTTCTCCCTGCTCCCTTTTTCTTACTATTTTAACCAATCCCTTTTTCTCCTTATCCCATCTCCACCAAACCACCTCCATCTTTATCCTATCGTCCTCCACCCAGACATTTTTCCCTTTCCTCCTTTCCCCCGCCGCAATTACCCCTAATTTCCTTCTTACCTCCCTCTCTTTCCACGATATATTCTCCTCGATCCACACTTTTCTCCCCTTTAATCTCTTCTTCTTATCCCACATATGCTTCTTGTCCTCCTCTCCAGCCTTAACCACACCATTTCTCCTTTATCCTCCCTTCTTGTGGTTATCCTTCTCATTTCGCCTATCTTCACTTCCGCTCCTATCTTTTTCAAAAGCTTTTCCACTCCCCATCTCCAGTCACCTTTTTCCCTTGGAACTTCTTTTATTATAACATTCCTCCTCCTTCTCTCTTCCTTCTCTTTTCTCTCTATATTCTCTTCTAACATTCTCAATCTTTCTTCCTATTTGTTCTTTACTTCTACTTCTCTTTTCCCCTCCTTTTTCCTTTCCTCTCTCCCCTCTTTTTCTTCCAACCTTTTCTCCAGCTCTCTCATTTTTTTTTCATCTTCTTTCCCTCCATTTTTAATATCTCTTCCCTCCTCTTTCAATCTTCCAACTCCCTTTCCATACTTTTCATCTTCTCCATATACACCCCCATTTCTCTTCTTGTCTTTTTTAACTCCTCCCATATCCTATTTTTTCTTTCTTTCCCCTCTCCTCCTATATCTCCTTTTCTCCTTCTTCTTTTTCACTTGGGGACCTCGCCGTCTTCCTGCTCTTTGCAAACAATCATTCTTCCTCGCTCTCCTTTCCCTCCTCACCATCTCTTTTCCTCTTCATCCACATATCCAGTAGTGAACTCTCACTTCCCGACCTCCCTCTCCTCCACCCCTCTATTTCTTTCACCTTCTTCTCTATCCCTTTTCCGCTTCCCTCTGCCATTCTTTCTTTTCGCTACTCACCCTAAGGCTTAAGCTTTCTCCGCCTTAATGTTGTCCCCAGGAATTCCCTAAGGCTCTACACCTTCTGCCTCTTCTGCACTTTCTGCACTTTTTACTCACCACCTTCCTTCCCTTTGCCAACCTAGCCTAACTTCCCAGCTCTCTGTCATCCTTTAACCTTTCTTAACACCCTCCCCCCGCTACGCTCACCTCCACCTATATACCAACTCCTTCCAACCACTCTCTTACCCACTTACACACAACACACACTCCAACCACTGGCCAACTTCAACACAAAAAACCAAAATCACACTCTATACTATCCACAATCGCTCGCTAACTCGCAGCCAGAAACGGAAGTCCTATCATGTTTCTGTATATTTTCGAATATCGACTAAGAAATTGTGAATATTGCCGAAAATTTGTGATCAACATATGTAACATTTTTACCGCGCTCTTTTACCGTATGTATTGTTTTTTGTTTTTTTCTTTTGTCTATACTGCCGATATCAATTCTGACTGGCGACAGGCCAGACTCATTTCATGTTGTTAATATTAAATTTTATTTTAATTCAATCAACCAGCAAATTTTTCTGCCTTCATTTAAACACCGCCTCCTGAGCCCATGGTTCTCCGTAATTGTTATAAAACTGAGCTGCCGAGTGATGTTGCCGTCACATTAAAGTTATTTGCCGTAACACATTTTTCAGAGTCAAGATTTTTTTTGAGTTCGGCGTGTAAAGCCACGCCTGGCGCCCAACTACCAAATTTGGTAAGTAAAATTTAGTTCTTTTTGGAAACAAACGTCCCGAAGGTGTGCGGCACCTCCGCTACAAGATCTGAGAGCGAAGTGCCCGTCACAATATATGTATGTATGTATATATATATATATATATATATAAATAGTTATGTTTAACTATTTGCGTATAATTATATATATATGTAAATACAACCGTTTCAATGTTTATGCCGAGTGTTCATACTCTTCATGAAATGATGACACTTTTTTGTTGGAAGACGAATATCTTTGTTATATAGTAAAAACAATTTGCATTTGCAATCAAAGTAACATTTAGGTAAAACACCTTAGAATACGGACACACGGTTGCGAGATATTCTAATAAAGAAAACTACATCGTATAACTTGGCCACCAGTTATAGTCGCGTCTCATACGTAGCATTTTACCGCGCCTTTTGTGGTATGTTTTTTTGTTCGTACTGCCGAGATCCATTCTGACCGGCGACCGGCCAGAATCTATTGCAACGCATTATCATTAAATTATATTTTAATTACCAGTTTACGAGCAAATTTCTTTGTCTATTAAAAACACCGCCTCCTGATCCCAAGCCTCTCCGTGAAAATAAAGTCAACTGAGCTGCCGAGTATAGAGTTCCGTCACGCTTATCTAAAAGAAAAATAAAAGTTTTTTAAGCAGCCAGAAATTAGTAGCGAATAAGATCATTGAGTTCGGCGTGAAGATTCACGCCTGGCGCCCAAGGATTTCAGTTGGTGAGTAAATTTAATTCAATCTTGTCGGCACCTCCGCTACAAGATCTCAGAGCGAGGGGCCTGTCACAATATACAGGGTGGACCATTTTAATCTATAATGGAAAATACTTCGGAATGTTGGTGAGATACAACAAAATGTTTTAGACAAAAGTTGTAGGGGGCAAAGAGGGTCAACTAATGGTATCAATGGCCATGACCTTGAACATCCTTTTCAAGGTCATTTCAAGGTCAAAGTGATTTTTTTAAATGGAAACATCTACTTTTGACCCTGGATTTGAAAAGGGCGGGAAATTTCACTCTTAAAATGTTTATTTTCTATTCATTCAAGGTCACAGCAAGGTCAAATAAAGATCAAATTTTCCAAAAATGTTGAAAAACAGATATTTAGAGGTTAAAAACAGGAGGTGTAAACGGAAACATGTTCTTTTGATCCCGGATTTGAAAAGAGCGAGAAATTTTACGCTGAAAATGTGAATTTCCTATTTATTCAAGTTTCCGGCAAGGTCAAATAAAGGTCAAATTTGCCAAAAATGTTGAAAAATGGGTACTTAGACGTAAAAAATAGGAGGTATGCAAGGAAAGATGTTTTTTTGATCCCAGATTTAAAAAGAGCGAGAAACTTTATACTGAAAAGAAATATTTTTGAATTTTTCAAGGTCACGGCCAGGTCCAGTTGTAGATCAGATCATTGCTACAGTTAGTTAGTACAGCGCCCGTTGGCGCTACTTACTGCTAAGAAATACCTTTGACTATATAAGTATGGACTGCTAGTTCTTTCACTTTTACTATGTTAAAGGTATATGCCCGGTGTCGCCGAGCTGAAGTTATGGCTGAGATATATTGGTGCGATTTATTGGTTCCATCTCTGTCAGTAAGTACCGGGAAATTTAAACATATTAGTCGAAAGTTGCCGTGTTTTTTATATTATTTATTCTTTATTGTCCTTAAATTAAGTACATAATTATATTGGATTATACTAAATATCCATTTCCAAGTAAAAAAAATTTACAGGTTAGAGATAACTAACTCACCTGTAAAATGGCAAAATCGGTTTCTTCTCGTCACGTTTGCGTTTGTATATCGACGATTTGCATCCATAAACAAAGCAATACATTTTTAATGAAGAAAAAAATCAAACTCAGCATAAACACATTAACAGCAAACACTAACTACGCAGTAAATGCACGAAACAGTAAACGGGAATTTCACACTGATTTTACTATTGACGCTATTTTTACAGAAGCCTTTCCACTCTTACAGAAAATTACTGACAGGGGTGGAGCTTACACGTTTGCAGCTTGGCGAGACGTCTGAAGTTAGCTACTAGCAATCCATATATTATATAGTCAAAGGAGAATACCGTTCCTCTTACTCCTAGCCCCTCACGTCCACGAAACGATTTATAGACCTCAACTGTACAATCTACATCGTCACGCAAAGCTATACAACTTATTCTTTCAGCCGATAGTATTTTAGTATCTTCTCTTTTTATTGTATTGAACGAAGCTAGTGGAACATTTGGTCCTAGAGTGCGAGAAACAATGTTCACGGCACCTAATATTTTTGTTAGGGCATCAAAATCTGGGAAATTAACGGTAAATTATTATAAAATTTGGTTGCAAAATGTATATTTCCAAACGTAGGACCAAAGTCAGTTTTACTATTAGATTAATGGACTGGGCATTGTCCATATATTATACAAGAATCTAAATTAGAATCTACAGAAACTATAATTCTAGTAACTATACCGGCTGGAACAACAGAAAAAATACAACCATTAGATGTATATGGTTTTCGTTTGTGGAAAAATTTCATTAAACACTTTTCAGATTTTGTATTGCTTTTGGATCTAGAAATAAATCCAAATCTTTACACAAGAAACAATATTTTAAAATTACAATCATTAACTCATATTCAGTTTTTATCGCTTAGATTTAGAAATTTATTTCGGTACGCATGGTATAAAAGCGGATATATAGAAAATAAACCGGAATAATTTGAAACACCAGTGAAATTTTGTTTCAAAAATCACGTAAAATCAAGATGCGATATTTGTGGGCAACTGCAATAGTTACTTACGCATAATGCAAAAAATTGCTTTGCATAAATCATTTCTTTCATAAACATCACTTTTGTAATACTTATGTATATCCATAAATTCATGTAATATTTTTACTATATGATTTTTCTACACAGTAACTTTAATATATAATTATGTTACTATATTATGTACTGATTATATATGTTATAATTATATATTTTGTTGTATGTTATTGAAACTACGAAATTAAATCTGATATAATTTGAATTTTTCAAGCCTTTCATCTTTTTTCTCTGAAACTAAAAAAGTTCTAATTATGTCAACATCTATATTAGACACGTGCGCGCGCGCGCGCACACACACACACACACACACACACACACACACACACACACACACACACGTGCGCGCACGCCACATTACATACATTACAAGTAACAAAAAGAAAAACACAAAACAATTGTTTTGTTGTTGAAATCACGCTGGTAAAAAATGGCGTTATTAATTATGTTTATCTCATAGCTTGATATACAAATTGCATTATAAATTACATTGTAACAAATAAATTTATAAAATAGACCAATAAGCTAGGATTCATGGATAGATCATCAGAATAGACCATGGATAGAGATAGCTTGAATAAATGTGATTCGTTTAAAAAGTGGTACATTTTGATCAACATTATATTTAAAATAATAATAACAATTTATATGCATATATTATTATGAAAAAATAATTTCTGTTAAATATAAATTAAGAATGTAAAGTATCAGTGGAAGGGATGCCTTAGCAACATTTTTAGTAAACTTTGCTCTTTAAACTTTGCTCTTTGATCTGTAAAGAGAACGTTATCAAATACGTGACGACGTGCTATTTTCATTCTTTTAGTTTTTTTTATTGCCTGTTACGATAAGAGCAAGACATAAATGATGAGTCATGCAGCGCAATGTACATAGTGCGATATTGACGGCTTATTTCTGAAAGATGCGATTTTGAAACATAATAAAATCATATACTGTTGCATTCAACGTAACATATGCTACAACTTTCCTTACAAAACTTTTAAAATTTGTGAAAAAAATAATGAGGGGTGAGGGTAAATAAAAAAATGTTGCACGAAACAAACATTCACCTACGCGTTTATAAAGTCTACAAAAAACCATGTAACTATTATTTGAAACATTTTTGTATATCTCTTACCGTTTTGACAACATTCGCATAAAAATAACAACACCGTTTTTTGTCAAAGGGGTGTCACCCTCTAAACGTGTAAAAAAAATACGAGTTTCTTATAGTTAGTTACTCTACAACATATTCATAGCTCATCAAAATCGAAGAAGGACACTTGCGTCACTTCTCTTGTTAGGCGCGAATCTTTCTGGGATGAGACCAAGCGATCATTTGAAATGTTACGTCCTGAGCCTATGGTTACGGTCGGGCATTAGTGGTAGTACGCAACAGACGCACTGACACATTTGCTCTATTTCATATCTACTTAAGTCAATCGAAAATTTTTAATTGCGATTTTCTCGCGAACGCTTGAGTAGTGCGTCTTATAAGTTTACCTTGTAACACTTGGCATAGTGACTTATCGATACAAAAAGTTACGGCGAAATCGATTGGTCACACATCGTGCGCTCTCCTTGTAAGACGCAAGTCTCAATTACCAAGGACGGAACCACGCGATTTAAAAAGGAATGAACGGGTTGTTTAATGAGTGTGGTTTACTAGTAGTTTGTTAGTTAGACGAGGTCCATAAGAGTTAAATTAATTAAAGCCGGATTTGTTACAAACTATTATTATAATTGTTTATTCAAGTAGATATGTTAAAACAATAATAATAACTGAAGAAAAACATAAGTAAGCTCCGTATGAATCTGCTTTAAATTGGCACGTACAGTTTCGGTTGCGACGATTCGTGTTCGATAACGTATCTTATTAAAGAGATCTCCGCGTATTGTTACAAGCGGTGGAATATTTTGTTGAAGTGACATGGAAGTGAGATTATTGAGCTGAATTAAAGTAAATAAAGAATCTCGAGTCTCTCTCCGGGATACGTTTACAAGAAATCATTTCTTTGCAAAATACACTGACGTTAGCTACGGGTCGTCGGTCGGATCCGTCTCCGCAAGAGATCGTAAAATGAGAGGGTCTATTGTTCGGAAGATTCTATTTTAACATAGGCGCTGTTCATTTAACTATGAGTAGCAAGTCAAAATAATCAATTCAAAAGTAGATCATTATTATCAAATTATTGTTCGGACAAATATTTACGATAGGTATTACTATGCATGGAATTGTTACGTTGTGTATCGAGAATTAATTGATGATCTCGGTTGCCGCTCATTGTCGAAGTGTAAAATATACGAGTGTTTGTGTCGATAATAATGAGACTTACAATATACTCGGTGATCTACTTCGGTAGGATGCTATGAGTGGATGCTAGTTTCGTTACCGTGGTTCGCTCGGGTTCCTTGCGGCTATTGTTCCGCCTCTGATTTCGCAAGTGTTTGCAGAAGATCGGAAGAGGAGTAGCGGTCTACCTCGGAGGTTTGCAGAATGAGAAGATCGATCGGTCGATTGATGATTATTGACTCTAATATATTGACTTTGATTTTGAACTATGATTGAAATTATTGCTGAAAAACTCAGTTAAAATTGAGGTGATTAAAGACTTCGATTGTAATAAATCCTAATGAAGATGACTGATTGATTGCACTGGCGATCTAAGGTCCAAGCCCTTTTATATGCGTGCCCTGATTTCCCCTTCTTTGTCGTTTTCCCCCGAAATCTCGATTTCTCATTCGCTAACTCTTGGAAGCAAAACCTCTCTCCCAGATTGATTTCCTGGATCGATAGGGCTATCGTTTGTTTTGTGACGAGGTGAACCTCGCCACTGTTATTAATTAAAACTATCATTTTCTGTTCTATTATTTTGTATTATTATGTTATATAATTTTTCTGTTTATTTTATATTTTGTATTATTTTTCTGTTTATTTTATGTTTTGTATTATTTGTTTCACATTATATTATCCTAGTATATTACACATTGTTGTACTCCGTTACCGACCTATAGTTTAAGCCGCGGCACTGTAGACATTAGAGCACGTGTACAAGAGAAGACCTGTGCCAGGGCGACACGGCACAGGTGCATGACACGGCGCGCAAACAAGCGCGTACCGCACGCCGACCCNGGACGGACCATAGGCCGCTCCGGGGGGACCATAGGCCGCTCCGGAGTATATAAGCCGAGCGATTTCGGCAGTCGGGACTAGTTCCTTTCCCGAGCTCTCGAGGCGTTGTCTTGAGTATATCCTGACCATCCGGTCGAGGCGTTGTCTCGACTCACCCTCTCGAGGCGTTGTCTTGAGAACCACCCGGACCTTCCGGTCGAGGCGTTGTCTCGACTCACCCGCTCGAGGCGTTGTCTTGAGCATATCCCGACCGTCCGGTCGAGGCGTTGTCTCGACTCACCCGGTGTCAGAGGCGTTGCCTCAGACACTCGCCAACCGCCGCGATCGAGGCGTTGTCTCGATCGCTTCTGGCGCTCCGGCGCACACCGTCTCCGTCGGCTCCACGAGCCCCGGAGGTTCAATCGGCCGTTGTAACCGCCACCCGGAGAAGTAGTCGTCCTCACGACTCAACCGGCTCTTCTCACGGCCAGGGACATCTCTAATGTAAAAATACGCTCCTGTATATATATACTCCGTAGAATTAAGTCTAAGCCGCCGCGTCCGCACCGACCGTATTAGTCCGTGCTAATCATTCCGTGCCGAAAACACCGCGCCGATCAATTCGAATTCACTGCGTTAGAAATTAACCACCAACCTGGATTCAACCGTTGTAAATACCGTTCAGAATTTAATAAATCTTAAATACATTTCAGCATTAAAATCACCGAGCGTCGCAATTTCACGCCTTTCTCTTCCTGATCCTTGGCGCCGACCGAGCTGTCCGGCAGGCGGAAGGCCGGGCGAAGCCGACAGAAAATCGGCTCCGTTACAGTTTAAATCTTGGTTATCTGTACGTGCCTTATCTTGTTTATACGCGCTATGTCCACGGCTCTAGCCTCTTGATTTACGACTTCTCTTCTAGAGTTACGAGAGGTGTGGCGGGTTGCCGGGAATCGCAAGTGTCCGCGCTTCTATAAAGGGCTATTGTCCGGTAAAAATGTCCTCTCAAGGGTCGATAAGGGTTGTTTATTAATCCAGGTGCTCTAGGCTCGATTGTGTATTGTGCGTTGTTCGGCGCGAGTCTGTCTGTCATATGTCGTCCAATTATTAGGAATTGGAATTAATTCGTAGCGTTTTTTTAATAAAAAAAAATTATTTATTTTAAATAAAAATCAAAAAATATATTAATTAAAGTATTGTCCATCGCTTTCTACTACTTTTTACCATCTTTCGGGCAGGGAACGAATACCGTGTTGGAAGAACGCTTTGTCTTTAGATGCAATCAACAAATCGACCCATTTTTGACAATCTTCGTAAGAAGTGAACTTTTGCTCAGACAGGCTATGAGCCATCGAACGAAACAAATGGTAATCAGAAGGAGCAACATCTGAAGAATACGGCGGGTGGGGTAGGACTTCCCATTTAAGTGTTTCTAGGTATGTTTGTACCGGTTTTGTGACGTGCGGACGAGCATTGTCGTGCAGCAAAATGACTTTGTCGTGTCTTTTGGAGTATTCCGGCCGTTTTTCTTTCAATGCACGGCTCAAGCGCATCAATTTTAGTCGGTAGCGATCCCCAGTTATGGTTTCATTCGGTTTCAGCAGTTCATAATAAATCACACCCCTCTGATCCCATCAAATACAGAACAGGAGCTTAGACTCATGGATATTCGGCTTCGCCACTGATATTGATGGTTGGCCGGGCGTAACCCATGACTTTCTGCGCTTCGGATTGTCGTAATGGATCCATTTTTTATCACCGGTGACAATTCGATGCAAAAAACCTTTTCTTTTCTCCTGTTGAAGCAGCAGTAAAGTACTGAAGTAAAACTCCCCGCAAAAACACTTTATTCGGCACAAATTTTGACATATTTAATAAATTATAAAGTGTTGTTATTTACGATTCAAAAAATGGTTATGTAAAACAAATGACGTCCAATGACAGCTGTTTCACGATGAATACATTACTGTAGATAACAACGAAATACTGTACTACCTACGCCATCTCTTGTAAAACGCTACGATTTAATTCCAACACCTAATAGGTTTTGTTTATAATGCGTCGTTTGGTTCGATCCTGTCTACTTTATCTTGGCTGGCTCTCGTTTCTCTTTCCGGGAACTCGTTACAAGAATTATTCCTTAGAATTACCGTTAGACTTAATAATTATATTCCGTTGCAAAATGAAAGGGCCTGTGCAGTCCAGGACGTAACAATACATTTTAAGAATTTTTTTCATAAGTGACTAAAATTTACTACAACCGAGATATTCTTTGTTTTTCATCCAAGAAGGTTTTCAACTTCTCAAAACGCAATTTAGTTGCTTACGTTCCTAGAACGAGAAATAATTATTCTTTTGCTTTGCAAAAAAGGGGACCGTGAAGTCCAGAATGCAACAATATCTTAAGCTATATTAAAGGCTTTTTGCAATATTTTATTGTTTATACCTCCACTCACACTCTCATACACTGTCTTGTGTACTCTCGTAGTGAGTGGAGGTATGCGTAACAAAAACTTTTAACTTTCTCACAACAAAAGAGAGCTTGTTGTGAGAAAGCAGCGTTGAAGAGTAGTATAGAAAGAAAGTTGAAGTGGAGTGCAAGGCACTTCACACACTATCACTTTACTCCACTTCAACTTTCTTTCTATACTACTCTTCAACGCTGCTTTCTAACAAGCTCTCCCTTTTGTGGCCGAAAACGGAAGTAGCTAACTTAATAAATATTACAAAATGTTTAAAATAATAAATGATTTTTTTGTTGAGATTGATTCAATCTATCTTTACTCTTCGTCTGTTAAAAGTTTTTGTTACTCTACGGATTCTTTTCTTTTGCAACGTAAAAGTAGTTATCTCGTGTTCTAAGAAATACAAATGACTTGAAATTTAATTCCGAGGATTTGAGACGCGTAAAATGTTCTGGACGGAGAACAAAGGACCTCCTGGATAGTAACAGTAAACAGACTGTAATCAGGTTGCACGGAACAGGTATCACAATCAGAATGCAGATTTAGTTTCCGATTCGCAATAAGACCCTGAGCGATAAGATACTTGCGCGTTACACGAAATGAGCAGTACGTCATCCGGTCGAAATTCAAATTTTCTTATATTCAAAAAAGAAGCGAAAACAAAAATCACAAAACGAAAGTCGAAAACTTGAATCTAAATATGATACAGCGAAATGATAGACGAGTTAAACAAAATATAGTCCGGCTGATTTGGCAAGCGATAATGATTGGTGTTCTTGTTGGTGAGGATCTGTAAATCAAAGTTGGTCTTTTTTATAAGGCAATAAGAGAGAAATTAGAATCCGAGTTTGATTGGCAAAATCAAAAAATCCGAGATCTCGAATGATTACATATAAATGCCAGATCTTGGCACAGCATGCAATTTTATTCGTTAATTGTATCCGTCAATTCCATTCGTTACTTCTATTCATTCATTCAGTCCGTTGTTTATCTGCATTTGTTTTGTTCACTCACTCAGTTTAATTCGCAGTTTACCACTAAAGTTTTTTAACCTTCTAGTCAGTCAATCAAATTCTAAGTGCAAGTGAAGTAGTAACAGTTCCTGACAGTGGAAGTCCAACAACAGAAATCACCAAGGCGCCTTAACTGCAGCCCTGATCATAGCTCTGATCGCACTAATCCCAGTACAGAGTCAGCAAGTAGGAAATCGCATAATAATTACATTAAGAAACTAGAGGTTTCAGTTGAAATTTTTATTGCTTATCTCACTCAAGCGGGTAATATCCGAAGAAAGTTTGAGTTAGTAGTTTCTGGTTCCTTTTCCCTTTTCAATCGAATTAGCGATTTGCAATCTTGTGCCGTTACAAACCGCTGCTGACTTCTTTTCAGTCGGACTAGTGACTCGCGACTTTGTATCGTACTGAGCGACTGCCGGTTTTTTTGTCTAGCCTTTTGTAACAGTAAGCGACATGAGTTAATTCGGGTGACCTTCACTTGGACACAGTTCAATTAGATACAGTAGAATTGGACACGAAATTTGGACAATTGGAACGGTTCAATTGTACACAGTGCATTTGGACACGATTCAATTGGACACGGTTCAATTGGACACGATTCAATTGCATACCGTTCAATTGGACATCGTTTATTTGCACACTGTGCATTTGGACACCGCTCGATTGCACACCGTTCAATTGCGCACCGTTAATTTGCACTGTGCATTTGTACACCGTTGTACGTTCTGCGCAGAACATCCGAAAAATGCACAGTGCAAAAGCCCAGTCTTCTACACTGTGTTGTAAACGTATAAACAGGGAGGCTGCGCTCCTCTCTCCACAGGGAGAAGAGCTTTGCCCTTCCTCCTCGCTCCTCTTTCCTTGCTAAGTCTGCGCGTCTGGCGTCGGTACCTTTGGATGTGTCTGCGCACGGTGTACAAATGCACAGTGTGCAAATAAATGGTGTCCAATTGAACGGTGTGCAATTGAACCGTGTCCGATTGAACCGTGTCCAAATGCACTGTATCCAATTGCACTGTGTCTAATTGATCTGTATCCAAGTGTACCGCTCTCATTATTTCACATCAACTTTCGGAAATTAATCGTAAACCGTGTTCTGTCGAGATTGTTTAGTAACATAAAGTAACTTAAAACATTATGTTTGCAACATAAATTTGTTTAAGTGGAAGCTAAAATCGCAATTCTAACACGGTGCAACTGCCGTAATCGGGCTCTATGGAGCAAAGTCGTTGCCAGCCAGCCGGAGCGGACTAACTTCTCTCTCCTACAGAAGACTTAAATAGAAATAGTAATAGGAATAATAGTAACAAAACTATTGATAATGAGAATATTAACAGAAACGATGACAGTAGTAATGAATTTAAAAGCGTAAAAAATAGCGACAACACACACAAACTCCTACACACACTCAACGGGCTCAGTTGTTTCTTCGCTCTTCTCTTCGTCTCCTTTCTCCCCTGTTCTAGAATCTCCTTTATATTTACTTGTAACTTCTGACAAAATTCCTGATGTCTACGGCGCTTCCACCCTTCTTCGATAGAGAGAAGATAAGACTCCCTTCCTCCTTTACCACAGTCATCCGAACTCAAAAGTATCTCAGACAAAAATGAAAAATTCTTATCTCGCGACCTCGAACATTTTACCCTACTAGCCGATACCTTTCCCATCGTCGACTCTCCTTCTATTGAAAGCGACTGGATCTTTGCAGAGAATTTCTCAATTCCTTCGACATCCAATATCTTCACTCCCGCACGATTACAACAGTTTAGTTAAATTCCTCGGGTTTCTTCAAGTTCGTGAGGTTCCAGTGTCCAATTTTTATAGATTTTACTCTTCTTCTTCCGCTATCATAAGAAAAGTAATAGAAATCACACTAGACGACTGAGTCTGATCTACACACACACGCGCGCGCGCGCACACACATCCATTATACATAAATACTTATAACCTTTTCGAAATACTGTAGGATAGGTTTATAAATTAAATGTTTTAAGACCCGTAAATATTTTAAGATCTGTAAGTTAAAAGCACACATATACACAGAAGTGATTTACACATTCTGCTGTTTGTATATTTTTATTTATATATAAAAAAGAACAGTGTGTACAGTATAGACAGCTTTTTTAGAGGTACTGAGAAGTGCAGTCTTTAGAGAAATTCTAGGTATAGACTCTGTACCTCTAAAAACATTCACATACAAGAGATTATATTTTAAGTAAAAAGTAACATTCTAAGTTTTTTCTTATTTTTTCTTATTAGTATAATAATTTAAAATGTACTTAAGAAGAGATATTTACAGTTCAAAAGAAGATGTAGCTTTCTATGATTCTATATCTGAGAAAAGTAAAGGAGCGACTACTGTACATAATTGAAAAGGTCAAGAAACATCAAAATTAAAAAGAACATTTAGGCGTCTAAAGATCTTCTGATTTTTCTGGTCCTTTTTCTTTCCGATTGTAGTGTACTTGCACTTTTGATCACTTGTTGCAGAGATGACAACAACATTAAGCATATAGTTTGAGGACTAAAAACATCTCACACCATCTAAAACATGCACGTATGCCAATTGAAATAATTGTGTCATAATGTATAGAAATAAAAAAGACTTTATTCTTGTCTTTTAAATTCTTATGTATAAAACCATTTTTGTTGATATTCATGTTAATACTCCCATTTTGATGATATTCAAATTTGTCCGTTTTCTCAGTTTGCCATTTGTTTATGTATAACCAATACGCTATAGATTAAATTTGTAACATACATTTCTTAATATTTTTAAACCAGATACTTAAATTAGTCACTCTACTCGTGTCAATTATAATTAAGAAATGCTCGTGACATATGAGTATCCACTTCGAATAAAATTGACTAAGAAATTTTGTATCTAAAGGATTTTAATTGGAAAACTAACATAAATTACGTACTTCGAAAAAGCACTAATAAAGCAAAAGAGTTAGAGGACAGAAAAGCCCCTTGGTTTTTCTTGGCTAGTTTCCTCTCTAACTTTTTTTCTATTTTTATATACAGTTATTTAAGTTATTTTTACACGACTAATTTCCGTTTTGCAAAACCGGTGTATGTACGCGTACATAGTATTTTATGTTAAAAAAAGTTGCAAGAAACTACGTATTGACTGTAGAAAATATTCTTTGTATTGTTTTACTTTTTTTTTTGAGAAATTGTCTTAGTTACAGAAAATAACTTTAATATTTGGACACCACATAATTTTACTTTGTTGCAGTATAAATTTATTTAGGATAAAAGAAAGAACATTTACAAACTATGCGGAGTTTTGAATAGTCATAAAAACCTTACACTAGATGTTTGTTGCGTAATAAATAAATAAATAAATATATATATATACATATATAATTAATAAATATAATATATATATAATAAATAAATAAATAAATATATATATATATATATATATATATATTTATATTATACTTCACGTGTAAATTTTTACACGTGAATTTAAAATAAAATTACAATTTCAAAATTCATATGAGATGCTGTACGCGTGCATCACGTATATGAGATATCCTCGTTTACTACTCTACTTAATTTTAAAATATTGTGAAAAAAACATCTCGGCCAGGAGTGAAACCTGGAATTACCGGCTTTCCGTGCCGTCGCTTTCCCAATTCAATTACCAAGTCGAGGCACTTTACTATTAATTGTTAGAAAGAACATTTGTTGTATGTCACACTATAAAATATTGAGTCTAGTTAATATAAAAATATAAACTTTCTTTCTGTAGACTTTATATTATTTATATAATATAGTTTGTTATATAATATATACCATAGTTTAAAGAAAATAATGTTTGATTTTCATGTTACATTAGTATTTGGACAAATTTGAAACTAAATTTTTCATGAACTTTCTTCTGCACAACAAGAGTTTTTAATACTAAAAATATAATTTAATAAACATATAATTAATATCTTGTAAGATATATTTTTTGTTTTTTTTGACGTTTAACTTTCTTTTAAACTTTGAGGCATATTACAAATAAGGTTTTTAATATATAATATTAATATTACACATACACACACGCGCGCGCATATATAAGGTGACGAAAAAATACCGGAACACCTGAATATTTTAGAAAATATAAGTTTTCCAGAAAAGTGTTTTAGATAAAAGTTGTAGGGTTTAAAAGGATCTATTTACTGATTCTGTCACCTTGGATGGCGCCGCCAAAGTGAGGTCACATCGATGTTTTTTAATGGAACTCCTTATTTTTTCTTATAAATTTTTATAGTTTAATTTAAGACCTTTCTAAAACACTATAATAAAGTTTATTTTTATTAAGTAGTTTTGAGTTTTGAAAGGTGAATATTAGAGTACCGCCAGTACTTTTTCTACAAAGACGATTTTAATCGAAACGAAGTTTGTGAGTTCATGTTGCAGAGAATTAATAAAGAACCTAACTTCTATTTAACATAGTTTTTCTTGGATAAAGCAACATTCGAAATGAATGATAACGTCAATAGATAATGCTAATACTGGCAATACTTTAATATTCAATCCCCATAACTCAAAAAGTACTTAATAAAAAATAACTTCATTATAGTGTTTTAGAAAGCACTTAACACTAGCTATTAGATTTTGAAACACAAAATAGAATGTTCCGTTAAAAAATTGATGTGACCTTGACCTGACCTTTTCAATGCCACCCAAGTTCAAACTGATAAGATCTCAGTAAATAGATCTTTTTAAGCCCTGTAACTTTTGTCTGAAACATTTTTTATAAAACTTATATTTTTCAAGGTATTCAGATGTTCCGATACTTTTTCGTCACTCTGTATACATATATACAGGATGTTATATTTGTCAAAAAACAATTGTTTTATCAATTACTTTAGCATCTCTTGTAGACAGGTAAAAGAAGTAAAACTGAGTCGAAAAGTCCTGAACCATTTTTTTCTATTACATATAATAAAGGAGTAATTATTGAATAAATCAAGCCAATCAGCGCCGATCTTTAGCCAGAGCGCTTACGCACATCAGGCGCGTGGTTCACTAATGTGCATTTGGCTATATACAGGGTGTCCCAGAATTGGTGTAACGTCTCTCGTAGACAAGTAGAAGAAATAAAACTGAGTCAATAAGTCCTATACCATTTTGCTAGATTCGCAATAGTTACCGAAATCTTAATTAACAAAGATCAGCGATTAAGCGTTCATCAGGCTGTCTTACGCCCATAGAATAGCCCGGCGCGCTTTGCACAATTACATTTTAATATGTGTATGTCATAGTATATGCTGTTAGCTCCTCCCATATGCTCCTACGGGTAACACCGTAAGCGCGCGAAGCGCACTGGGTTGTCTTAAGCAAGTAAGACAGCCCGATACATGCTTATTCGCTGATCTTTGTTAATTAAGATCTCGGTAACTATTGCGAATCTAGCAAAATGGTATAAAACTTTTTGATTCAGTTTTACTCCTTCTATTTGTTTACGAGAGATGTTACACCAATTCTGGGACATCCTGTATATGTATGTGTGTGTAAGGGGAGGAGGGATGGATGTGTGGGTGGGTGAGTGTGTACAAGATGTCCGGAAAATCGCTCTAAATACTTCGGGAAGTGATTGGGGATCTAAAAAGAAAAAAAAATTATATAAACATAGTCCAGAAATAAGTTGTTTCCGAGTTATAGCCACTTTTATGTTTAAAAATTGTAATTTTTTTTATACTCATAATTTATTTTATTGTATTTTACTGTAAATAACTTTGTTTTAACATAAATAACTTTATTTCGGACTATTTTGATAGAAAAATAAAAACTTGCATTTGTGCTGAAGGTGGTCATTTTGAACATAAACAGGTATTTAAATCAAATTATAATTATAGATAAGATGTTCAAAATGACCATCTTCAACACAAATGCAGGTTCTTACTCTTCTATCAAAATAGTCCGAAATGAAGTTAATAGAGAGCGTTATATTGAGTCAAAAAGTCATTTACCATTTTGCGAGATTCGCAATAATTACCGAAATCTTAATTAATAAAGATCTGTGAATGAGCGTGCATCGCGCTTTGCACGATTACTTCTTATTATGTATATGTTAGTATACGCTGTTATATTAGCTCCTCCCATACGTTGCTACGGGTAAGAGTACCACCGTGAGCGCGCGAAGCACGCTAGGCCAGAGTTGCAAGATCGAGCAGAGAGCAACGAGAAATCGAAGAGGTGGGGGTATGCACACAAGCGAGAACCGCCGTCCGTGTGCGTCACTCGCTTGTGTGCGTGTTCCCACCGCTTTGATCTCTCGTTGCTTTCTGCTTGATCTTGCAACTCTGCGCTAGGCTGTCTTACGCGCGTAAGACAGCCCGATGCACGCTTATTTGCAGATCTTTATTAATTAAGATCTCAGTAATTATTGTGAATCTTGCAAAATAGTAAAAGACTTTTTTATTCAATATAATTCTCTTTATCTGCTCACGAGAAATTATACGACAATTACGGGACACCTTGTATATACAGGGTAAAGCACTTAAAACAGGCTACTTGAATACCTTAGAAACTATAAGTTTTTTAGAAAAATGATTAAGACAAAAGTTTTACAGCTTTGAGAAGGAAAACTGATGTCATTATAAATTTAATTACAGATAGCGCCACTTTCGAGATTTCGTTATAGCAACCATTTATTAAAATAGAAGTCAATGTTTTGTTTAAAACAACAGTTGTAAGCGGCAATGAGATAAATACAACGGTTTTTTATTTTTTGAATTTGGGTCATTTTTCACTGAGTTACTGCGTTCCAAAATTTACGCACACGCACACACACTATCAAAAACAAGCATGTATTCATGTGGCCTAGTTTAGCGTGTTTAGCATGTGTGTAAACTTTGGAAACCTGTATTAAAAAATGATCCAAATGCAAAAAATAAAAAACCGTTGTGTTTGTCTCATTGCCGTTTATAACTTTTGTTTTAACCAAAAAATCGACTTTTATTTTTAAAAATAGCTGCCATAATAAAATCTCGAAAGTGGCGCTATCTGTAATTAAATTTATAATGACATCAGTTTTCCTTCTCAAAGCCGCGTAAAACTTTTGTCTTAATCATTTTTCTAAAAAACTTATAATTTCCAAGTTATTCAGGTGTTCCCGTTTTAACTGCCTTACCCTGTATACGCAAGGTGTTTTAAAAGTATGGAAACCGTTAATTATTTTGAAAAAGACGCAATTTTGAAAAAAATAATTTACAAAAGTTATTATACAAAAGTTAGAAGGTTTTTAGTGATGCACAGTAAAGTTATTATAACCTTAAATGGCATGGTTATCTTTAATTTTTTACATAGAATATTTTATTTTTCATAGCGTATGTTTGTAGCCGGCATTGAGAGGTTTTCAAAACACTAGTTATAAACCATTTTTTTTATAAGAACTCTCCGAATTATGAAACTTGAAAATTAGAGTACCATCGGCATCAGAATTACCCAAGATATACGCGGAGATTGCCACTTCAGTGATGAAAGATTTGACCGGCCAGCACCAAGAGCACTGAGGTAGTGAGAGCACGCACACAAGCGAGAACCGCCGTCTGTGTGCGTGACGTCACGCTCGGCACTTCGGCTCGTGAAAGAGTGCGGACATACTATGTTCCGTTTATTTTCCACCAAGCCCGCTATAAGGCAAGCCACGGAGACATGTTCACGTTGCGCGCTTGTTGCATATGACAACGTAAAATGCTTTTCCAAGAGATTTATAGTCTTGGAAAAAGTACATAATATTATTGATTATGATAGGTTAAACATCTCAAGGTGCATTTATTATTATAGTTTTAGTGATTTTTATAATGAGTTAACTGTGATAACTTCAACGTTTTTAGAATATTGAAAAACATTTAATATATATAAATATATTATTAGTATTAATTCTTATATATTTATAATTTGTAAATTACAAAAAGAGAATCTTCAGTTTACAGATAATCTGAAAGTATTTAATTCACTTAACATATTATCTGAATATAATAAATTAATTAATGAATTCGTATAATATTATTTAAATACTTTAAGATTATATATCTGTAAAACATAGATTCTTTCTATCATAATTTACAAAACAAAAATATATAAAAATGAACACTATAAATTTTCTTTATGTATGTTAAATGTTTTTTAATAATCTAAAAACTTTTAAATGTTTGCAGTTTACACACACACACTCATAGTTAATTATTATGAAAAATATATAAAGCATCTTGAGATGTTTTACTACTATCAATAATATTACGTACTTTTTTAAGACTGCAACTCTCGGAAAATTTTTATAAATATATAAATATTATACATAACTCTTAAATACAGGTTGAATGTCAATTGTTATGTAGCATAAGTTTAACATATAATAATAAATGCATTTTGAGATGTTTAACCTATCATTATCAATAATATTATGTACTTTTTTCAAGACTGTAAATCTTGGAAAATAATTTTACGTTGTCATATCGTCACTCCCTACGTATAATTACATAAGTGTCACATATGGGATTTTCAGTTTATTGCATAATGACACTTAGAAAGTCATGTTCTTTATGGTCACCAAATATTAAAAAAAAATATTCATAAATAAGGTACAAATGTGAAATCGAAAGATCCCTAACTATAGGGAAACATATGAAGCTTTATACTTTTAAACTGCTCTCCTCTAAAATTTGCGTTTTGGAGTTACGGGATTATACGTAGGGAGTGACGATATGCAACAAGCGCGCAACGTGAATATGCTTCCGTGGCTTGCCTTATAGCAAGCTTGGTGGAAAGGAGACAAAATATAGTATGTCCGCACTTTTCCACAAGCCGAAGCAGAGATGCCAGATTCTGAACACTTGGTAGCATGCGGTAGCAGCGGTAGCATGGAGGGGATGCGCACACAACCTCAGATCGTATACGTGTGCGATCGCGCCCGAAGCTCGAGCGCACACGTACACGATCTGAGGTTGTGTGCGCATCCCCTCCATGCTACCGCATGCTACCAAGTGTTCAGAATCTGGCATCTCTGAGCCGAAGTGCCGAGCGTGACGTCACGCACATGAATGGCGGTTCTTGCTTGTGTGCGTGCCTCCACTACTTCGGTGCTCTTGGTGCTGTCCGGTCAAATCTTTCATCACTGCCAGGAAGGATTACATCTCTTTTGTGTGTGTGTGTGTGTGTGTGTGTGATATGCTTGTATGTAATAGAGATCAGGACCCCTGAAATTCGTCACTCTCACAGTATTTTATGACCCTAAATCCTCTCCGTTACACACACACACACACACACATACACACACAAAAGAGATGTAATCCGTCCTGACAACTTTTGCGTGTATATCTTAAGTAATTCTAATGCCGATGTAATTTTCAAGTTTCATAACTCGGAGAGTTCTTATGAAAAAAAAGGTTTATAACTAGTGTTTCTGAAACATCTCAATGTCGGCTACAAATATACGCTATGAAAAATAGAACATTCTATGTAAAAAATTAAAGATAACCTTGACAACGCTATTCAAGGTCATAATAACTTTACTGTAATATATCACTAAAAATCTTATAACTTTTGTATGAAACATTTTTTTCAAAAATGCGTATTTCAAATAATCAAAAGTGTCTATATTTGTGTTTCAACACTCTGTATATGTATACAGTCCGATCTCGCAATAGGGTCGCGATGGAACCAGAGAAGAAGAGATTTCCATGAAATCAAGTATCCCCACCAAAATGCCAGCGATTGTCACGGCAAAAGTTGCGCAATTCTCTCAATAGGGTCTGTATCTTGTGCAGTCGTGCGTTTGGTACTTACGTCTCAAGAATCACTGTGTTAATTTTGTTTTTGGACGAATATTCTCATTGTAATCGTAAGTATTTCACCATGACTAACTATATAAATAGTAAATAAATCTAAAATTTTAAATTATCATAAAGGAACCTATGTTTTTCTATATAACATATCATATGATAAATGTCTTCGAAGCGCGGCCCTATTCAGAGAGTCGCGAACAAAATGCGAGCTCGAGTTTCATCCGCTTCCAAGTAGGGGAACGTTGGAGCGAGAAACTTGAAAAAATAGGAGAAGCGGCCTTATTGCGAGAGACCTTATTCAAAGATCAGACTGTACACACACACACATACACATGTATACATATGATCAAAGCCCGAAGCACGGGCGGTCTTAGGTCTTAGATTTATTAACTAGTCAGTGCGCGGAACAATCAAGCGTCTTACAAGTCAAAGCTCGAAATGATTTTTTTTAGAGTACTTTTCAACGTACGCTTCTATTGTGACATATTATAGGTTAGATTAGGTTAAGTTAGGTTAGGTTTTTGTGGGGAGAGGCGCTCGTACTTTGGACTTTGACCATAACATATATATTTTACTCTTCTTGCAGTCCTTGTTTTAACATTTTTTTTTTTAAGTTATTGATAATTGTCTAATCGATTTAATTTGTCTCCTAAATATTTAGGATTGATATCTGAAAATCGAAATAACTGCAGTAATTTTGAACAATTATTTATACAATATAAAAATTCCTGCAGAGAGAGAGAGAGAGAGAGAGAGAGAGAGAGAGAAAGAGAGAGAGAGAGAGAGAGAAAGAGAGAGAAAGACAGAGAGAAATTCGAGCTTTGTTTCGAATTGTTATCTAGATAAAACTTAAAAGGATTCTAAAGTGAGTCGTATTTTTTTACCGACTGAGTCGACTTTTTGTGTTAGTTTGTAGTGATATTTCCTTAATATAAAAAGCTGTGCAGATTATACGTAGAAAACAAACTACATCCCGGATGCGAGATAACATAAAGAATAATATAGAGTTCTCAGAAATTAGAAGTTTAATGTAAATGAATAGTGTGTTCGAAGTATACAGGATCATTTTCGTAAATATTTCACACTATTCATTTACACTACACTTTGAAACGCATTGTTTAGAGCTTCTTATTGTTCTTTATGTTGTCCCGAATCCGGGATGCAGTTTGTTTTCTATGTATAAACTGCATAACTGTTTTTATTCAGCAAATATTACTACGAAATGACGGCCAAAAGCCACAAATTCAATCGGTAAAACAGGACAGCTTTAGGATCTCCTTAAGGACGTTCTCCGACTACAGTGGTTAGCAACCTAAATACAGTGGTTAGCAACCTAAAATATCTCTTCTCATGAGTAAGTTTGTACTGCTGTAACAACGTTAAGTTGAGCTATTCAGCACTGCTAAGACCCGCTTACTCTGCGCAGAAGTTCAAAAATAGCTGCAGTACACAGCGCACATAAATCCAGCAAAACAAAAAAAAACAAAAAAAAAGCTACAGTTTGAAAACAAGGGTTGCTTGCCATATTATTCAAAATCGTATTTTAATTAAGACACTCTCCGGTACTACATATTTGTTTTTTAAAAAAATCCTACAAAAATTGTCGTCAGTAACTTTAAAAAACCCCACTTCACAAAGGCTCAGCATAGGAAATCCATGTTAAAAATTGAAACTTAAATCTTCTATATTTTGGAATTTAACATTGCTACCCCTATTATCCAAAAGGCTACGTATAAATAAAATCATAAACTATGTATATCGCAAATTTAAAGAAAATCATAGGAAAATCAATAATTCGGAGAACGTTCTTAAGCATGTTTTTAATTTCTATTTTTGTGGCACTGTTAAGTAAATTATCTTTTACAATAGTAAAATTTAGATTTTTATCTCTTATTATCAATAAAACCTAGTTCATTAACTCCGAATGTTGAAATGCATTTCCAGACAAATACATTTCTACTTTCGTGTAATACTTAGCTTCGTATTTTTTATATTAAAGGTTTTATTTAATTTTGTGACTAAATATAACATCATTTTAAGTATTGTTTTTTACTACAAACTCTTTAACAAAATTAAATCTTCTTTTAAATATTTTTTTTGTTTTTTCCGAGCTACATTATATTCACTTTTTTTCAGTATTCTGTGAATCGTTTGCGAATGGGCTTTTTCCAATCTATTCTAGAACAACAGTAGCTAACATTGCATTATTGTGATATTTTTCTTTATTTTTTGAATAAGTTTTTTTTATTACTTATATATTATTTAGAGCTTTTGGCCAGTCTTTTTGTAGAATAGATTCTATACAATCGTATTTATATTTTTTAATAATGTCTTTTATAATATTTTTATAATTGTTATTCTTATTCACAATGTACTTATATTAAATATAGTAGCAATTTCTCTGTATGATTTTCCTTTTCTTATTCTGAAAAATCACAAATTTGTGAATGTTAAGACGTATTGCTTTTGCATTTCATTGAACGAATATTGATAATAAATAAATATTGACTAGGCTTTCTGAGGCTTAGTAATATACATATGTTGTATGTTTATAAATAAATTACAATATTTACAAATATTACCTTCAAGTTATCTAAAATAATAAGCAAGTATGTGTGTGTGTCCAAATATTATTGTAACTTTAAAATAAGGCATGTTTAATTTACAAATTATCATAATAATATTAAATATTTAATTATATTTATATTTTTAACTAAATTTAACAATTATTTAACTAAATTTATACTTTTTAACTAATTTAATATTCCATAATGTAATATACAACAAATATTTTTGCTTTTATCTTAGACTATACCGCGACAAAACTTGTGTGGTGTTCGAATATTAGTTATTCACTATATATACTTATTGTTTGTTACTTATTTACATTAATATATATGTATGTGTGTGTTTTTTTTTACTATCAAACAATTAAATGTTGTTGAATGGTCAAGTCTATGTAATTTGTCACAGAGGTATCTAGTTTGGTCTTACACACAATTATAGTTTTGCGCGCGCGGTCGCACTAGTAACAATCAGATAATTGATCCTAGTCGCTTTATTAGCATTATTTTATTTTCGCATATTGATGCTTTTTATATAGTATATTATACTGGATCATTAAGTATGAAACTTGACAAATATATATACGTCAAGTTTTATATTTAATGATCCAATAATTGTGTATCGCGTTAACTCAATCGCGAAAGTCGAGTATAATCAGAGGTAGTACAGTAGTGCAACCAGTCTTCGGAAAATTTTAATTTGTTGAAACTTTACGTGTAAAAGGATATAGTGTTTTGTTTTCCTTTGTAAGAGATTTATCTAACATACATGAACAGAACATTTAGAATCTCAGTCTCTTGCAGCGCATTATTTCCGAACTGACCAAGTCGAATTTTTTACCTCTACGTCGATTTAATTTCTTGTGTTCTTATAACACTCAAAGTGTTCTTATAACACTTTGTTTTTTAGAGAAATAACATAGCGACGGAATATTTCAAAAAGCGCCTCGAAAGTTGCTCGTTAATACAATTTTTATACAAATGAGAATGTCCAAGAACTCGTTCTAACACACAGCAAGTAAGCGCTCTTATAAATCCGCTGTGTTTAAGTACATAGGAAATTTTATTTTTTAAATATTTCGCGATTCAGATACAACTTAGATAACATTTTTTACGAGTTATCTTTGCATTTCTTCGGATATTTTCGAATTTTTTATTGCAGGTATGTGTAATAGTGACGACGTATCACACTTTTCAAGCATTTCAAAATACGCTAACAACGCTTTTGACACGATCGATCTTAATATTTTCTCATACTAATGAAGCTAAGAGTTGCGTGAGACGATTTCTCAAAAAGTTTTCAATCTCTCCAGTTAGATTTTCGATCACGCGTCACGGAATCGAATAGCCCGATCTCGACGTGGCCCCGTTCGGGCCGATGTGTGACGTCATATACCGCCGCTAGAGAGTCCACTTCCGATCGCGCACACACCTCCGTCGCTGCTCTGACTGACGCTGCTGTAGCTCACGTTGCTTGCCTGTCCTCCCGTCCCCACTCCGGAAATGTACTAAAACAGAACGAATATATGGAGATTATCACTTTTCGCACGTTCATTGAAAATACTCAATCATAAGCGCACCATAGATTCTTTTATAATTTATAAACTGTGTTTCTCCTAATTTTCTCGGAATTACTGTGCGTATCCTTGGATAAGATAGATATGTCTCCTCTTTGAACTTCCAACATTAGTAAAGTTAAAGTTAGTTATTAATTCAAATTTATATGAATAATATAGAATTTGGTTGTAGTGGGTAACAAATATCTTACTACTATTGGTTTTTTTGCATCCGCGAGCTAAGAAAATATTCTTGTACTTTTTCCTTATAGGTATTAGAAAATTATTCCTTTTTATTTATATAGAATAATATTATTTATTTATATATAATAATATTCTCGTGCTTTTTCCTTATTTATTCTGAAAATGCATGTATCTCATATCTTTCAATTCTTTCGCGAGTTCTTAGTGCAGAAGCAAAATGGAATTATCAGATAAATATTATTGAAGCTTATGCGTGAATGATATAATTATCTAATTGTAATCCCGAATAAGAACACATACAATAGAAGGTAAATTCAGATATAAAAATCTACTGCGCGTTGTTTTAATTTCGCTATTTCCTCATTTCTACTATATTATCGTTGCATTCTCCTAAAACAGCTACCATTTGTTTTCCGTGAAAGATGTAATCGAACACTTTTATCGGAAAGGTCTCTTGTCGTCGTCCTAGGGACAATCGATCCATCGGTTTCGCTTCAAACGCAACCTGTCTTTCCGCGCTTCCATCGTTGCTTCCCTTTAAAGGTCGTCACGGATCAGCGACAAGCTTTACACTTTACGCTCATACTCCCGTGTATACATGGCTTTGCGCCGAATCGTGCGAATAGTGCGGTCGAAGAGACAACCCCAGCAGACCCGAATAGATAGAGGCTCAGATGGTTAAACGGTTTTTCGATAACTCCTGCTGGCCATAAAACAAATAATTCAATATTCGGCCGGCAGAAAAAAATGTTATCGCAAATGCGAAGCGAATTAGGTCTGAAATAGTTGAAGCAAAAAAATGGAGACGAGAAGAAAAGTGAAGTCTTATGTAGATTACGTCTGCGAACTTACAGATTTTCTATCTTTACGAGCATTACTGCCATCTCTCTTTCATATAAATCTGGATTTATCTTGAACAACGGTCGATATTCTAGGGGATATAATTAAGATTTTCGTTTGTAAGAATTTACTGCTATCAATTTGAAAGACAAACGATTTACGTACTTGTCGCTGCGTAAAAGTTCTCGTGTGATAAGTCAAAAAAGTAGCATTTGGTATAAAGTTTCGCACACTCAACCTTTATCTTTTTCGTCATTCTGTCTCACGGGATACTGACCGCATCGCACGGAGCTTTTCTCGTTTTGTTCCTATTGGATGCTGAATTCCCTAAGGTTAAATGGCGTTTTTTATTTTTGTTTCTTCTTTCATTTTTACGGCTCGATATCTCGTGTTCGAGAAGTATGTATATATAGGTTATATTGAAGGTAATACGAGGTCGCACCATCCTATGTTTATTTCAGATTTTTCATACAAGGACAACAGTAGCCATTAACTTTACATCTCGTAATTTAGTGCGATCTTTTTTGGCACCGATATGTGTATGTATGTATATTTAAAAAAATCGATATAATTTATATACATATATATATATATATATATATATATATAAATCGTGACCATCATGTATCAATCATTGTCAGCATATATAAGTATGGTACATACATTTGTGTGTATGTGTGTGTGTCTTTGACATATACCATGCACGTTTAAAAATATACACGACTAGAAAAATATTCTCAAACAAAATTAACATAAAAATATGAAAGTTTAAATAACAAAATATATTATAACTCCGGAGCCCGAAGAATCTTTTTTTTGTTTATTATTAATTTGAAATATATTATGTTTGAGAAAACAATTTTTGATAAAAAGACGGATATAGTGAACGTCGGAAAAGTACTGGTACTAATGCACAAGTATTGCGCATTCTCTTTTTATGTCATCAAACTTTTATATCTGTCAAAAGCGGAGCACTTTATGGTTCATGATTACAAACAAACTCTCACAGAGAAAGTTTCTTCAAATACACGGCATATTAAATAAAATGCGTTTCAAAATACCGTTTGTATTTTGTTTAGATCTTGATTTGTGTTTCAAATTACATCTTTCTACCTGTAAAATTGTGTTTACGTTACAGAAAGTTATAATTGTGTTTACTCTTGCGCAGTTTATTTTAAATTTTTTGTCAATTCCCGATATCGACAACGACTTCGTCCAATTATTATGATCTAGATCCATAATAATTATGATTTCACATGGGATTTGTTCTTCTGGATTATTTTATATAGTTAATATGTATTATGAGCGAACAGGGAGACGTTTACTAATAATTTTGAACAAAGGTATAGTAAACTATATACCAATTATATCAGTATGGTGATTTTTATTGTGCGCTTCAAGATGGCGTCACTTCGTTCAGTTGTTTTTCTATTTATGCTTGTACTTATAACTGTCATTATACATATACTTGTGACACATACATTTTTAGCATATATAGTTTTTATTACGTAATATTGTAATTTTATTATTTTAAATTGTAAAAAAGCAGCAAAAAGCATATTGTTTTATTTAAAATAATACTATTATTTTATTAAAAGAATAGTATTATTAATAATATTAAGAAAGTGCATCCTTAGAAATAATGTACAGTAGTGCCATGTGCAAGTGCGTGTTCGATATCAAGTGTCACACACATTTATTTGTAGACATACCGAAAATTAATATTCTACGAGAACATGTCGAATTCGTTGATGTTCGTTGATCTTTTATATTAGTAAGGATATTGGAAAACGGATACACAGGATCTTGATTTTTCGTGGAAGCAGTTACTAAACTATACTACTTCATTTATGTTATTGCATCAGGAACGGAAGAAAAACGATGTAAATAAAAATAAAGAAAGGATCTCGGGAGTTCACGATCAACGACCGACGACAACCAGCTCTCGCAATGGTATTCCGTTGTTAAATGTAGGTTTGCTCGCCGGAATTTTCTCGACTTCCCCGTATCTGATGGAGCGAATACGCGGAGTAGAACCGTCCGGATACGAATTTCTGAAAACAGTAATACAATGGATATCTAGCTCTTTCGTATCTGACAATTAACGTTAATTATCCTGTGCCGTTCGAATTCTTAACATGATTTTGATATGAGGTGGCGTCGCTTTGTTCGGTTGTTTTTCTATTTATGCTTGTTACATGTGTAGGATGTTTGAAACTTTTAGACACAGCTAAAGTGTAAAATAGATTAGGTTGTATAGATAGAACAAAAAACTTATGTAACACTTTACGAAATTTACAATATTTACTAATTCTTCGCTACTACGACTATGGTTGACTATGATTACTCGTTATTCAGATGCCACAGACGACTATTGTCGCTCGCCATGAAACAATTTTCATGTACGGACGACTATAGTCGCCCGATACATAGCTTCGTTGCTTCTGATATTTGATGCTTTCGTGGCGTGTTGTATTAACATTTAAAGATGTTTTTCGGGTTTGAACCACGGTAGTGTCATATTTATACCGACGTTTCGTGAACATTTCAACTCACTTCATCAAGGTTTCAAAAGCAGCTTGATACTGTAGTATAATAGCACTTGCTTATTAAAATAAAAGATATAGATTTATATTTTGTTCTTTTTTTGTTATTATTATTTGTTATTATTATTATTTGTTTTTCTTATTATTTGTTTTTATTATAGCCTTTTTTAATTATATGATAATTGTTCACGGATCTATACGCTTATATATATCCGCACGATAACTTTACGCTTATGGCGGAATCTCGTAGTGGCGTAATGACGGTCATTTTCGTCGTATAGCGAAAGGATTAAGTTATTAATTAATTAAATTAATTACACAGGCATACAAAAAAATGTTCGGGCCCACAGACCAGACCACTTATTCTATATTATTTTATTTTGAGACGCTAAATCCATTTCCGTAGTCAGTTTACCCCCACCACGTCAGGATTTTTAGCAAAACTCAAAAAATACCCGAAAAATCACTAAATTTGCATTTTTTGCGGCACAAAAACCAGTATCAAATAAATTCGTACTTTCAATTCTAATTTTATATATTTTTTGGATCATCGAATCCATTTCTGGAGTCAGTTTACCCCGCCACGTCAGAGTTTTTGAAAAAATGCGTGATACTTTATTTTTTTTTTTATGATAGCGTACCCGCTTGCCAAGATATTAAAGAAATAGAGAGAAGATACCAAGGCAGGTGGGATGTCAATATGATGGCAGACTACTGCTGGACGATGAAAAGAGATTGTAAAAATAGAGGAATTAAACGTAAACGAAATTCAATACACAGATCTTTTGAAAGCAAGCGGATACGCTATCATAGAAAAAAATAAAGTATCACGCATTTTTTCTTCACTCTGACGTGGTGAGGGTAAACTGACTACGGAAATGAATTCAGCGTCTCAAAATACATATAGAATGAGTGGTCTGGTCTGTGGGCCCGAAAATTTTTTTTTTGTGTGCCTGTGTTATTAATATGAGCTAATGAGCGTGTGAGAAATAATGATCCGGATTCTATAAGCGTATAAAACAACCAAAAGATTTTTAGAAAATCAATAAATCAATACCAGCTGCAAGAAACCTTGCCACACGTCACTTGCTGCGTTACTTTTCTTCTGGTTACTAGAAGATTATACAAAGTAAGCAATTTTTGTCTTTACAACTACAACTCACACGGTTTTGTACATGTCTAAAAAGTCTAGCAAATTCCGCTTTCCATTGACTCGCGCTTTTACTGACTCATTACTTACTTGATATCTTAATAATTATTGCAAAGTTTGCAAATTGATACATGACTTTTATGATTAATCCAATCTATCTTTACACTTTGGCTATATCAAAAAGTTTTAGACATCTTGTATATTAAAAGTGGTGATTTGATTTTATGTTATTTATTACTAACACAACATAAACTCACCTGGCTTTTATGTTTACATCTGAATGCCGGTTGATACCGTCGTTTCATTCGTCTGGGACAACAATAACACAGAATCCTGACGAAAGCTCTGAAAACAAAGAACATAATGTATATTTTGCAGATATCTGTTTAGCTGCATATATTTTAGACAACGCAGCGACAAAATAAGTTGTAATATATAGAAATATTTTATTAAATTATGTAACTCTGCTGTAAACAAATCAATGTCTTCATTAAACTTGTGCTATGCGATGACAAGTACGTTTTGCGCAATGTTAGGATATAATGTCGTGACGTCAAGTATAGTTTAACATTGAGATTGCATGACTGCCACATTTTTTCAAGTATCGTGTGTACGAATATTTGCATAAAGGCCACGGTGATAAAAATGTGACATGCGATCGATGCGTTTTGCATATATGTATTGTATGCGTTTTCAATGTGTCGTACAGAAAAAAGCAATCACCAAATCTAATTAAATTCATTAATAATGAATTATCATGTTTTAATATTTAATTTTGTCTATTTGTATACTAGCTGATATTTCAAATATTTTCAATAACTTACATATTATTGCAAATATACTGTATATATATAATATAGATAAATAATATGCACGATAATCATATGATTCACACAATAAACAGTTTGTCTTTCTATTTAAATACACGAACGTCGCGCATATTTATCCACTTTTTTTCATTTTTATCCATTTAAACTACACTTTACATTTTCCCAGAACGCGCGAGTTCTTGATTAGTAGAATGTACGATGCGTTTCCAAGTAGTTGAGCTGCAGCACGAGCAACGAGCATAAGGAAGTGCGGAGCAATATGGATAAAATTAAATTCGGTTTATTTGATAATTCGTATGTTTTACACCGACTGCAAAATTATTTATTTTTCTGTTTCCGTCTTATCATACTGGTATCCGTTGCTTTTGTCGTAGTGTCTGAGCAATCCATTATTCTGGAGAACATTAGAGAACGTCAAAATCACCGTGACAAATCGCTGAAGTTAATACCCTGCACGATTACATTTATCGAAGAATACTTCGAATATCCGGATCGAATATCGTTGTTTCTGCCAGACGTAGTGCAAAACATTTCTGACGTTGTGGAGCCGTTCGTAAGCAAATTACGCACGCAAAGCGCTGTCTACACGTTGAACGCGGGAATGATAGATATCATGGAAACGTACGACTCCTCGACAGATACCGTTATTCTGTCAGAGAGCGCGATTGCGCTCGAGAGGAACGATTCCTATTTTATGAACTACTGCAGGCGCGACTGCGACATTGTGATAGTGCTGACTAATCCGTTCAATGATGAAGAAAGCTTCCTAGCGGAAGCCGATCTGATAGTACAACAAATGTGGTCGCAATCAATTTTTAAACTTGCAATATTGGCGTCAGTTGAGGACTCAGTGTTGTCTGCCGGCAGCCTGCCGATCCGGATTGACGGGCTGTACGCGCCAGCGGAACCGACAATCATGAATAGATGCGTGCAGGAAGCTACAGCAATTCAGAGACAAAGTTTTACGAATAAAATAAAATTGCTTGACTCTTCCATACATGTCGCGATGTTCGAGAACTTCCCGTACGCGCTTTACACCAACAGTACAAAACATTTGAAATTCCAAGGAATTGAGGGCACAATGGTAGAGGAGATAGCGCGTAGCATGAAAGTCGAACTGAAGAGAGAAGTGATAGAATGGACAAATAAAACCGATACGAACGACGAGCTGTACAAGAGACTTTTCAACGCAACCGACGATTTAGTGTTCGGCGGTCTGCTGTGGTCCTTTGGGCCACAATCACATTCCGGCCAGAGATCAGAATACACGACTTGTTACGGTATGGTGCATGTCACATGGATCGTACCAAAAACGACAAATGTTTCTTTGTACGGTCTCATCACTCCATTCGGTTCGAACGTTTGGTATGCCACAATTTGTGTGCTGATCGTCGGCGCACTTGTGAAACTTTTTATTATCCGCGACATTACATTCCTGGATATTACAGGCTTGATTCTTGGTGTATCCGTGCGCCAACCGGCGAAACTCTCTAGCAGAATTCAGTTTATATCGTGGGTATTGTTCGGTTTCTTTCTCATGCAACTTTATCTAGGATCGCTAGCCGATCAGCTAATGAGAGTATCGGATCTTCAAATGGAAACTATGGAAGAGATAGTCAATTCGGGACTGCAAGTAGGCGGAACCAATCGATTTTTGCATTTGTTTCAACCTGACAAAGGCGACGACGACAACATCAAACGAACGATTCGCAAGAATTACATCACATTTAAGCAACATGATTACATCGAGCACATTACAGATATCATAGAGGGAAAAAACACCACTTTGGCTCTTCTTGTGATGTTAAATCTGACGGATATTCGTCATATAATCAATGTGGGACACGCTCACATTCTAAAAGAAACCGTGGGCAGTTATCCGTTAGCTCTCGCCACTTGGCATGGTTTCCCGTACTTGGGCGAGTTTAATTTCAAGATTCAAGTGCTGGTTCAAGCTGGTATTGTAGAATACTGGTCAGATATGGCAGCGTTAAACGACAGTCATCACACGCACGACGATGAAGAGGACGATTCAGTCGACATTATGGATTTGGTGCCAGCCTTTCTTCTTCTGATCATAGGTTACGTCGGTGGATTCTGTTTGCTGATTATAGAAGTGATTTTTTACCCGTCCAAAATGTTTTCATAACTTCAGCTCCTTATATATTTTCACTGTATTTTGTTAAATATAATATTACTTTTATGAAAATTAATTACACAAACGTTACACCACATCACTAAGTATGGCCGATAATATCTTTGTCGCATCGTAGAAAAAGATTTTTCTTTAGTGACACGATAACTATCGTAGTTCATTAACCGTTTATAAGTCTATTGAGATAGTCTGTGGAATATTTTATCGTTCTCAGATACAGACCAGCGAGAAGCGCGTCGCAGCAAGTTAATTAGAAAAGTTTTAAGCTAATTTCATTAAACTACTCTGTTTAGCTTGTCGAAGGAAACAAACTTTTAGAAGTAAAACATTCATTTTAATTTACGTAGCCACATAATCGGCTGTGATCTAATTTATGCACTCCATGCATTTGTTTGCACATAGTATGCAAAACGTTATGGAATATAATATGTTTGGGATGTGTATACGCAATCGGTAAAAATAATAATAATATAAGAGAAGAAAAAAAAGGTTTTGAAATAAAAGTTTTCTCTTAATAGAGCTTACACATATACGCGCGCACGTGTGTGTATGTAAATATACATACAAGGTATCTGGAAAATCGCCCGCAATACTTTGGAAATGATTGAGGATCCAAAAGAAGAAAAAAGTTATATAAACATATTATATAAACATAGGTCCGATAATAAGTCGTTTTCGAGTTCTACCTACTTTTATGTTCGCTTTAGCATCTTTCATTTTTTACTGTTAATTTTTTAAATTTTTAAATTTTTAGTTTTTATCTCTTAAGTTTTTTTCAATTTTTCGATATTTGTAAATACAATTACATTATCTTTAAAATTAAAGATAAACGTAAACAGTTATTTAAATCAAATTAAATATGATGTTCAAAATGACCACCTTTAGCAGGTTCTTATTCTTCTATCAAAATAGTCCGAAATGAAATTATTTATGTTAAAACACAACAGTTATTTATGTTAAAATACAATGAAATAAATTATAATTATTATAATTATGAGTACAAAGAAAAAAATTACGATTTTTAAACATAAAAGGGCTATAACTTAGTAACAATTTATTTCTGGTCCTATGTTTATATAGCTGTTTTTTCTTCTTTTTGAATCTCCAATTATTTCCCGAAGTTTATATTTCCAGACACTCTGTATACACGTGCTCTTTTAGTGTAAATTATTTAATACTGATATACTCAATCGCTATTTATGTAATTTGTTTTATCTTATATTTTGTGTAACTATTCATGCTTCATGAAAATTTTAAAATCTTTTTTTTTCCGCGTAGTTTCTAAGTTCATGTCTTATTAACTTTGATATGAATATTACAATGATTTTTTACTTCTTTTCTCTTTAAGAATCCTATAATTCAACAATATTTGCTTTTATAAAACATACTATATTTTAATAAAAATATTGATTGTAATATTAGTCCTGAAGACGTACTAAAATTTTAATCGCTTTTACTTGCCACTTTCGCGAAGCAAGTTAATTCGTTCTTTTATAGTTCAGAACTCGATATTTTCGTCCATGATCGGCCGTGTACAATGTCAATCGAATTACAAGTAGCAACATATTGTTCTGTAAAATTTCGCGTAAAAAAAGTCGAAGAGTTAAGATAGTGCGCGCATTAATCAGGGCAAATCAAGGCGTGATTTCCGGTCATCGATTCAATATCGACAACAAAACGAACTAAACTGTATACTAAAGGTTTCGTCCAGTCTATTGGCGTGGTCGCTTGTGTAATCAGCTATCGACGTTGAGTTTCCATCCTAATAACAGTAAAACGTGCGCTGAATGCATTTCGATCGAAATGCTAGAGCACGAATGTATCAACCCGAAAATTGATACATATGTCATCATGTTGAGTCGTATAATGAAAGAGAGAATATTAATGTCGCCATAGTCTAAAGATTTTAGTCGTTATTATTCCATCCAAAATTATCTTTAATGTTACTGTGTTATTGTTATGTAAAAACAGCAATTGCACAAAGTCATCTTGTAAGTGGATACTTTGGTAGTATACTCGCTCTTTAAATATTTAATTTATTTTGTATACGCATGATTTGAAAGTTTTGATATTGACACAAAAAGAATATCTCGAATATATATGCGCGCGCAAACACACACACATTGTATTTACATGTATGTAGAAATATAAATACTTATATACAAATATACACGCAATTAAGTATACAAGCAAAGCCTACTAAAGTCGGTCAAGTCTTCTACGATTCTATATCGTTACACACGAAAACGTGTAATCCACGGCCGAACTCAAGTTCACGAAGCAGCAAACAGAAATAATAGAATTGAGAAAGAGATATGTAAGAAAAAAGTCGCGCGAGAAAAGGAGCTATAGTTGAATTTCGTAGATGTACGACTACGACGTACCAAAGCCAGATTTGGCAATTTTACCTTGTTTGACCCTCTCGGCTCTCGTTCCCTTTCTACTTCTTGTCTAGTCAGACGAATCTCTCCTGTTTTTAGTAACGAGTAATAGCAAAGATATACACAGACATTTTGGCGCCGGGCAAACGCGAGGCGACGCGACGTCTCGACGATGTTTGAATCTAAATCTTGGCGACCATGCACACTGCGTCATTTGTATAGATCTCGCTTTCATTTTTATCATGCTTTTTTCTCTTTGCGACACACATATCGTCCGACGTCCTGGATCTCCGATCATAAACAAAAACGTTAGAACAAGTCAATTACTTACCAGAACCTTGGCCCACTTATGTATATAGCTATATGTTTTCTCCTATGTGTAATATAAATATTATAAATATATATTAATAAAAAAACACACATTGTGATGTGTTATGTAATCTCGGTAAACTTATCTTTTTAAAAAAAGGTAAAAAAAGCGTCAAGTACAAAAAAATACTATATCTTTTCTTTATTTTATTATTGTGTGTTTATTTTATTCAAATTCAAAATCCAAACACAAAACTAAAAAATAGTATTAAAAACAGTATTATTGTACATCATTACAATTATGATACATATTTCTACAAAACACAATCTGTTCTAGAAGTGATATAGAGTGTCCACAAAGTCTGGAAACACCCTTATGTTTTGGAAACGGTTCGAAATTATAAAAAATCGCGAAATACGTGTTTAATCGTTTCGAGGAGCTACTCTTTTAGGGGGACTGCAGATGTTGGCACATCTCAAGGAAACTCCCCAGGGAGCTCCCCATAATTTTTTAATAAAACCCCCCTTATTGTAGTATATCATTTAAAAGGGCATAAGAAAAGAAATCTTTTAGTTCAAATTGGAAGTTGACACATATTAAGCCGTTTAGGAGTTTTTCAGAGTTAAAGTTCGAAAAAGTCAAGTCTTAAAAAATTGTAAAAATCTTTCTAAAAAAAACAAAGCAAACTTGATTAGGACTGAGAAGCAACTTACCTATTAAAGAAGCTGTTCAAAATGAGCACCGTTCACTTCTTGACAATAAAATAATTGATTATAAAATTTTGTCTTACAATCTGAAATGTTTTATTGGGTATGTCTCTACAAGCTACCGTAATTCTTCCCTTAAGATCTTCATCGTCATTAGGGGCAGTTTTGTACACTACTGACTTGAAATAGCTCTATAGAAAAAAATTGTTGGAAGCCAGATCAGATGAGCGCTTGCCGTTCAATTGAGCTACGACGGCCTATCCATCGATTGGGATACATTTAATCGAGGTATGTACTTGGCAAGCATAATGAGCAGGACATCCATCTTGTTAAAAAATAATGTTATCCATATCAAATTCTTGATTTCCTTTGTTATCCCAACAATTTTCAACTAAATCTGTAATTAAAGGATCTATCGTGTCCGTGAGTAATTCCAAATCGCCTATCAAATTCGTATCCATAAACAAAGGTCGAATTATGTGGTCTCCTAAAATTCCTGCCTACATGTTCACTTTTTCTGGCCTTTGTGTGTGGCCTTCTCTCAAAATGTGAGGATTTCACTCCAATATCTTAGTAAGATTTTTACGATTTTTTGAGACTTGACTTTTTTCGAACTCTGACTCTGAAAAACTTCTAAACAACTCAATGTATCAACTTCCGATTTGAATCAAAAGGTCTCTTTTCTTATGTCCTTTCAAATGATATACTACAATAAAGGAAGTTCCATTTAAAAATTATGAGGGGGATCCTCTGGAAGGTCCTCTCGGGGTGTGCCAACATCCGCAACTCTCTTAAAATAGTAGCCTCCCGAAACGATTAAATGATTTCGCGATTTTTTATAATTCCAAATTGTTTCCAAAATATAAGGGTGTTTCGAGACTTTGTGAACACTCTGTATAATAAAACAATAGCACTAAATAAAAAATCATACATAAGTTACACAATAATAATAAAGTATTCATCGATGTAAAATGGACTTCACTTTACGTAACAAATTGCAAACTTATATAAAAATCTATGTAGAGCTGTAGTTTTATGGACCTAGCTTTTGAAATACTCAATAGTGTGATATATAGACCTTGTTTGCGTGAAAAGTCAAAAACTAATATGCAAATGTTTTCAAAGTAAAAAATATTTAATGCAAAAAACTTGGCACTAAAAACTAACGACTTACAGTATACGCGCGCATAAGCTATTAACATTTTTTATTTAAATAAAACAACCGCACCAAGTTATTTTGCATTGAATAACTTTTATTTTAAAAACATTTGCATATTAATTTTCGATTTTTCACGCAAAACAAGGTGTATTTCACACCATTGAGTATTTCAGAAGTAAAGTCCATAAAAGTACAGTTCCGCATAAATTTTTAAATAAGTTTGCGATTTGTTACGCAAAACGAAGTCCACCTTACATCGATGAATGCTTTATTATGTAACTTATTTATTTTTTGTTATTTGGCGTTATTGTTTTATTATATATCATTTCTTTTATAGAACAGATTTTGTAAAAAGCAAGTTTGCGAAATATGCGTCATACTTGTAATAATGCACAATAACACTGTTTTTGCTACTATTTTTTAGTTGTGTTTGGATTTTGAATTTGAATAAAATAAAAACACAATAATAAAATAAAAAGAGAACATAATATTTGTACGCGTGTATTTTTGGCACTTTTTTTATTTTATTTTTTTTTTAAAAGTAAGTTTTTCGAGATATTACTTCTTTTTTGTAGCATACATTATATTATTAGCATTAATATACATACATATTATATACATAGATATATATTAATATTATTATATTAAGTATGTATTTAAGTCATTTAACTCATTACGCGAATCGGACAGTTCATTTGATTCAACAAATTTAAGATTTGTCATATCTCAGTAATTGCTGAGCCGATTGACTTACTTTAAAATCAGCGATGTCTTTTTGCTTGTTGGATTGCTCTCAAGCGCCAAACTTGTCTAATCGTTATTTGAAAATCAAACAATTGTCAAATCACCATGATGTTTACATGCGATCCAGCACAACAGAGAGCAACATGTGCCGCTGACTAAAGTCTCAATCGAGGTTCACAAAAAGTTACAAATTTTGTGTTTTTTCTTATTCTCTCTCTCTCTCTCTCATTGCGCGTGAATTAGGTACGAAGCATTACTCTCGATTAGAATACATACATTGGATTATATAAGAACCTAAACTGAAAAACACCAATCAAATCTATCTCATATAGGATTATCTTATACATATGATATATAAGTATGTGTGTATGTGTATGTATACCTAATGTTCCTATGTTTATGTATATATTTAAGACTATGTACAGTCAGATCTCCCAAAAAAAACGTATACAGTCGGGACCGATGAGCCCATGGACCTAAGAATATATGAACTGAGCATTCTACGAGGGGTAGGTGATTTTAGCGTAAGGGGGGCAGTGCCTTGAATCCGGCTAATTCCGTGAGACCTCGGTAATATTCGGCTTTGCGCATGGACTTTGCGTGAAGGGCTGTGTTCCAATATTCACTGCCAGTACTAAACATTTACATTCACATCACATGCTATAGATTTCCAGTACTAGCAATAAATATCGGAACACAGTCAAAGTTACCTTTGATTCAGTGATACTTAATTAGTAAACATAAACTTATATAAGAAAGAAAATATATAATATGTTTATATGTTTTTATATGTTTATATAACTCAATATTATACAATAAACCTATATATTCATAATGTTTTATTTACAAGTAAAACAAAATCTTTTTGTTTTTTCCTTCATAGTCCAACTGTTCGTAATTTTTCTTGACACTGCAGTTTTTTTTTACACACTACACAATAACTCTAGCCCTTTGCACAATGCGAAGAAATAGTGATAGCGATAGAAATAACATCGCTTTATAGATTTTATATTTATAAATAACGGTAGAAATTTACAGCGGAATTTACCATTCGGAAATACACATATCAATGCAGATTGGAACACGAAATAAACAATAGCGATAAAATTTTCGACAAGTTGGAATTCTGTGTCTATCGCCTGTCATTATTTTATTGCATTATGCAAAAGGCTTTTTACTTATTTATTTATTCCGTATGTTACATTTCGTACGTCGTACGTTACATTTCACAAAGCATGCGAACAATGTCTATGGTCCATGTGCACTACGCATATGTATATAAACTGAATTTTACCGAAGATTACCGAAGCAAACCAAAGTCAGTGTAATGATTCTCTTACGTCTATGATCACCCTCCTTGCCCTCATAGGCAGTTTAGACTCAGTCCATGTATTCTTGGTAGGTCCATGGATGAGCCTCCCAAAACGTATACTTCCCCTATTCCCTCACTCTTTAACTCACGCATGCGCAAAGACTTACTTGGTATAAATTCATCTCGCGTTAGCGCAGTTTCAGTTGTAATCATATTTAGTTGTAAAAAAAACGATGAAAGGGAAAATATATGTTTTGAGAGTGAATTTGTATACGTTTTGGGAGTCATATATGTTTTAGGAGGTTCGACTGTATATGTGTTTATACTTATTACCTATTAAAAAATATGTATATTATATATATAAAGAAAGCTCCAAGTGCCTCCGTAGCCTAACAGGAAAGGCAACGACTCGGAAAGCCAGAGATTCCAGGTTTGACTCCTGACTGAGGAGTTTTTTTTTCAATATTTAAAACAAATTAGTTAGGGGGATATTCGAGGTCTATCATATATGTGACGCAAATATACCATCCTATATGAATTTAAGAATTGTAATTTCGATTCTAGAACTCACGTGTAATAATTTACACGTGCATACATATATACATGTGTATACATATATATACAGGGTCATCGAAAAGTATCGCACCCCCCTAATATCTTCAGTTAGAATGCATTTTGGAGAAAATATCCAATAGCAAAGTTATATGGTTTCAAGCGAGAAGTAAGATGATGACCTTGACTTTAATCTTGACTATGTCCTTTAAGGTCATTTCGAGGTCAACTTTATTTTTTTAAATAAAACCCCCTAACATTTTATTGCACATTTTTATAGCTTATCTCGAGAGCTTTCCAAAACACTGTAATAAAACATTTTTTCATTAGGCACTTTTTGAGTTATAAAGGTTTGAAATTAACGATTTGTCAAGTGGCGTGTGATTCCGGCCAATTAAGGCAAGAATGGCGTGTGGGTCCGGCTAGTTAAGACAAGAGTGGCGTGTGGGTCCGGCCATTTAAGACAAGAGTGGCGTGTGGGCCCGGCCAGTTAAGGCGAATTTCATTCCAATTGGTCAGCTTGGGCAAAATATTCAATTGTATCAAACAATTCACAACAAATGTTCAACTTGTTGCCCTTCAACAGCCTGGCAATGTGCCAATCTGTTATAAACAGCTGAAACCGCATTCCGGTACGTTTTCGGCGGTATTAGTTCTATCTCTTGAGTTATTCTTCCTCTTAAATCATCTAAATCTTGAGGCTTGGTGGCATAAACTTTACATTTCAAGTAACCCCACAAAAAAAAGTCAAGTGAGGTCAAGTCCGGCAACCGAGGTGGCCACTCAATATGACCCCTTCGTCCTATCTATCACCTGTCCTGAAAGACCTCATTCAAATATTGACGGACAATGACATCATAATGAGGTCGAGCTCCATCCTGTTGAAAATAAATTTCATCCATATTTCCACCAGCTATGTCTCGAATAGCTGAAACAATTTGTTCGCGAAGCATGACTGTGTATACCTGTGCTGTCAAATTGCCTTCAATAAAGAAAGGGCCAACTGGTCTACTATTAAGAATACCAGCCCATACGTTACTTTTTGTGGATACTGGGTATAATTTTCTCTTTTCCAGTGAGGATTAACGTCACTTCAGTACCTACAATTGTGTCTATTTACATTTCCAGTCAATTCAAATGTTGCCTCATCAGAGAAAACAATATTATTAAGTAATAGAGGATCGTCGACAATCATCTCCATCATAAGATCACAAAATTCGATGCGTCTATCAAAATCGTCTTCGGACAACTCTTGGCACAAATGGAGTTTGTATGGATGCTATTTATTCAATTTCAAAATTTTACTGACAGATGCATGACCGATTTCGTGTTTTTGTGTAACGCGATTGATGGAAATACGGGAATTTTCAACGAAAGACTGTAAAACATCTAATGCCTTATCATTATTTGTTGCTGGTTTACGTCTACCAGATCTTGAGCGGCTTTTAACGCTACCAATGTCTTCGAAACGTTGAATAGTACGGATTACAGTACTTTTAGAGATCCTATTAGTTTCATTCCGAAAATTTTCATTAAATATTCGCGTTACTATTTTATACCTTCTTTGTTGATCTCCTCATCCTTGCATCATTAACAGTGTTATTTGATCTCTGTCGGAAAACTCCACCGTATTCTTAAGTAGAGCAAAGAAGAATTAATCAGGTAAGTGATAGGAAATTGATCTAAATAATTAAGTAGAGGAAAATACTAATTATTAAGTGTTGGTCCAACTATTGATTTGTTTATTTCATCCAGCACTAGCAAACAGCTCGTTGAGCAACTGAAAATCTAATAGATCAATTACTAATATTTAAAAAAAATTTCTGGACTATTGGAAACAAAATGAAGATGTTTGAGACAATCAATTGAAGCGCAATGGCTTCTTTTGTTACAAAAAAAATTTTTGGGGCTGTTTGTTTTCGTTCACGAGGTAACTGCTGCTCGCTAAGAAGAAGACAGCACTGCATCAAAGATTAAAATCAGTGATCCGTATTGTTTGCTCAAGAGCTCGTACATTGGTGCCTGCGAGAGTGAGAGAATAAAGATCGGCTCCGCCAACGTTTTTGGGCAGATTCCTACTAACGTCTTCGGACATCACGATTCGAGCAACTTCTCGCGATCATCTTCGGGCAGTTTTCCGCCGTAGCCTAGCATAACCGCTTGAAGCCGTACAACTTTGCTATTGGACATTTTTCCAAAATGCATTCTTACTGAAAATATTAGGAAAATCCGACACTTTTTGATTAATGTATTTTCTTTAAACTAATTAATTGGTCTCATTATTCCGCGCACAAAAGTATTAAGGTTATGATTACTGAAAACTAAATAATATTTTACAAGATAGTTTACATTTTGTGTAAAAAAATTGTTAACTTCAAACCATTATAACTCAAAAAGTACTTAATGAAAAAATGTTTTATTATAGTGTTTTGGAAAGCTCTCGAGATAAGCTATAAGAATATGCAAGAAAATGTAGTTCTATTTAAAAAAATAAGATTGACCTTGAAATAACTTTAAAGGACATGGTCAAGATCAAAGTCAAGGTCATCATCTTACGCCTCGCTTGAAACCATACAACTTTGCTATTGGACATTGTCTCCACAATGCATTCTAACTAAAGATATTAGGAGGGTCCGATACTTTTTGATGACTTTGTATATTGTATTATATTTTTCTGCACAACATCTTGCAAAAGTGGCTATTAAGACTATATTTTGTACAATATATATAAATAAAAAGAGATAAGGAAATGGCAATAACAAGCTAACACAAACTGCCATTTCCGTTTCTCTTTTTCTCATATTGAATATGTAGCGTATCTTTTTTTTCTTATCTATATTTTTCATGATCTTGAATAGAGCATGATTTGTTAGACCGGCCCAGTGGTCTTGCGGCCTGAGTGCAGGGGCTGCGAACCCGAAGGTCTCGGCTTCGAATCCGCCTATCACCTAAGGATTTTTTTCGGGCCGGTCCCTTTCAACCGAGTTCACTGGTTGATCGGCGAATTAAATCGAGCCTTCAAAAAATTAATTCGGATGTAATCCCGAATTAATCCCCTTTCCACAAAGCGATCATAAGTCATAACATCTTGAACACGAGCCCGACACAGATAGGCACGCGTACTGTGAAAGACGGCCGTGTATCGCGTGGTAGAAGAATACTGCACAATTCCCCCTTTTTATATACAACTTACTTCACAATTATTATTGGAGCTGCGCTCCTAACTATGAACTATGAGACACAGAATGGCATATAAATTAGCTTAAATGGTCTTCTGAGCCACAACTGCACCAAACCAAACCATCATGATTTGTTTGTAAGTTTTTATTAAAACACTGAAGAAGATCCCATAGCGGATCAAAACGTTTGTTAAAAGTTTTTAGAAATCCTTGAATTAAAAAAGAATTGTGCCCGAACATCTGGTGTTAGCTTGTTATTGCCATTTCCCTATCTCTTTATTTGAATATTCAACGAGCTTTAAACATATAATTGAATTATAATATATATATATATGTCTTTTTTATAATATATATATATATATATATATATATATATATATGTATTTTTTTGTGTGTATATATATTGTATGTGTCAATATATATAACGTATATATGTTGTGACGTGGTAGTCGCGCTGCTCCTCTTCCCCGGTACCAAAATTGCACATTTCGAACGAATCCGGGAATGCGAGCCGTGCGAGCGCCAGGATCCTCTAGGGCTTATTAATTAATTGTATCGTCGTTTTACGCTTTGTTTGTATTTTTTTGTAACTAATTTGCGTCTCACCGCCTACGTATCAACGAGGAAATATATGCCATAAGAAGCTCCGGAGGGCAAGCTGTTGTAAAAGATTAATAACGCAGCGAGGACCGAACGAGAGAGAGAGGGGCGTACGTCGGCAAGCGCAGGCTTCCGTCACCAGCAAATACGGCCCTGATCCCGGTGTAACGATACATCGCGGGCGCTAGCGAACACGGAAGGATGGCGAGTTATAGCGTCGATAGGCAGCGTCACCGGCCAGGAAATCAAGCGGCGAATATTCAGCGAGATCTGGCCACAGATCGCTCCAGCTGGAGAAAAATCGGGATGCGCTGCATCCTGAGCGGATGACTACCTGCGAGCGCGCCAAATCAAGCCGGCAGAGTGCCGCTAATTAGCCTCATTAACGACAGAGGATTTGCATTTGTAATTCGCGGCTATGAGCGATAGTAACTCCGGCAAACCGGAACGCCTGACAGAATACCGCGTTCTGATTGGCCGTCGCGGCTCACCTTTGCGAATCTAGCGCGCTCCGGCGTATCGACTCCGAATCGATCGTGATCCTCGCTCTCTTGGTCGCTGTCTCTCGATCGTGTCGGACGCATTGCTGGATTCTCTCGTTCCTTGCTTTTTCCAACCAGATTTCAGGAGGATGGAACCGAACGTCGAAGTCGAAAACGACGGTGAAATCCGGTGAGATACTTTTACGTTTACTGTAAGCCACGAATCCGCCCACCCGTTGCTCTGTGTCGAGGCCGTTTATTTAATAAAATTTTCTCGCGGGAGGAGACGTCCTCCGCCATATTTGGTTATTCGGTAATACGAGCGGCTGGAATCAGGCTTCACGATGCTTCGTGACACAGCGATCGTAGGAGCAATACTTAAATATTAAAAATTACAATAATAAGCCCTGGAGACACGTGGAGACGTGCCAAGCAGCAATTACCGTGTTCATGTTGTCGCGGAAATCTAGTTGGTATTGGCTGTTTTGTTTCTTTTTTTTTTTTGTAGTTTTTGTTGATTGTTATTCGCAACGTCGGTTGCGAAAAAGAGTTAACCAGCGCTCCAGCATAATAAATTCCCGCTAAAAATTCCTCGGCTTTGTGCGTGTGATATAAAGTGCTGTCGAATCGACAGCTTTTGCAAGTTAATCGAGCATCGAGCCTCTCTCGCCTCCGCTTCGTTTCCCGTTCGCTGCCAGACTTTTGCCTAGCATGAGACAAAGTGTCGAGACTGGATCATCCGGAATCTCCATTCTGTAAATTGCGGAGAAAGCTCTCCCCTGACACGTGAGTACTGTGATGCGCCTGCTTGGCTGAAATGCCTATTATTATGCTTCTTTCTGATCGTAGTGTTCTCGCTAACCTAAGTCGAGCTTGCACGCCACAGTTACGATCACCCCTGGGTGTGTTCACGTAGTTAGCATCTTAGATCGCGCCTTGAGGTGCGTTCTTATTACGCGGCGGAGTGCGACTTCATTCTCTTGCGACTTGGCGTATCATTTTGTGATCTGTGATCTCTGCATGCCTTTGCTTGCGTATCGTATTGCGTATCGGCTATTTTTTGTATCTTATACGCGCTTTATCAACGACTTACGCGGAAATCGGAGAAAAGAACTAGACTTTCGGCGATTTATATTATCTGGAAAGCGTAGCGTTGAATTCGGCGTGTGTCTGTTCAGGTTTTAATTAATTTCGCTTATTTGTTATTATGGTTACTAATGCGAACAAGCTTTCTTAATAATCTTATCTAATCTTTTTTAAAATTTGTAAACCGTATTATTTCACTACTTCTTTTAATTCTTTCGGCCCAATTCTCTTAACTTTAATCTTTCTTATCAGTTGTTTGTTAATTTTATTGCGGCTTTTGCTTACTTATTATTTTGTAAATTATTTGTTTTCAAAAACTTCCGTCTTAGCAAAACATGTAATAGAAACGGGGCATAAATTTAATTTTGAATTAACAAGAATACTAGACAATAAAAAAAATTATTTTAAAAGATTAACTTCAGAAATGATATATGTAAAAAAGCAGAAGAAGAGTTTGAATCTAATGAAAGACACAGAACTATTAAATAATGTATATTTACCGATCATTGATAAATGTGAATACTAACACACTCATAGATGGAGCGTTGTCGCATGTCTGATTCAAACTCCTCAGTCTGTTACAAAATACACGACAAACATGACTCATTTATTTTCTGTAATTGTTTAAGTGTTTTGAATTTTGTAATGTTGAGTTATATTGACAAATTTGACAACTCTATAATTAACGGTATGTTGTAATTGTTAATCCAGTATTATATAATTGATTGTAAAATAATTTAAAATTGTAAAATAATTTTAGATTGATAAGGACTTAAAAAATAAAGTCGAAACGTCTCAATTACATTTTTTAATTTTTCTACAGCACAACATCCTGCCATGGCTCATTATTGCCCTGCGAATTAATTCTATTTATTGGAGTTACCAAAAAGAACCGGAGGTCACACCTCATTTATCACTTATTTAATTTGTTTTTTATATATTTCTCTCGGCTTATTACCCGCTTCGTTAAATATTGTTTTTAATAAATTGTTATTTTTTGCCTTTAATCAGAGATTTTATATATCAGCTCGTAAAACCGGATAACATCCACACGGACAGTCCACCTTACACCCTGCCTCTCTCCGTTAGGCCCGAGCTAGCCAGCCCATCGTGTTGACCAACGTCGTTTTGATACGAAAACGTATAGCGCCCGTAATAAGAACCTAGGAGCCGTTGAGTTGACGTGGTGGCTTGCTCGTTTCCCGATTCTCCTTTTTCTCTCCTGTTAACGATCCCGCAACTTTGCACAAACTTCGCCCGTGGTCCGAACCGATCCTGTCTCGGGCGGAGCGGCGCGCGATATAGCTCGGAAGGAACAAGAATCGTTACAATGTATATCGTGTTATATATATATATATACAGGGTGTCCGTAAAATTTTGACCCAGCCGAAGTATAGAGATAGAGTGAGTGAAACTGAATAGAAAAGTTATTTGCCATTTTGCAAAATTCGCAATAGTTATTGAGATATGAATTAATAAATGTGAACCAATGAGCGCGTGGAAAGCTATGGTCTCAACTCTGTAGGCGTGTATGATTGTCAGCATAAGATTAATGGCATACATCTGGCAATACCTTAACAACGAGGGGCGGAGTGTGACTCGGCTGACTATGCGGTCAACCTGTATTCGGCGGTTCGTAGCGAAGCGAGTAGCGCTCGAAGGGAAATCAGAAACCTCTGCTCTCCGCGATTAGCTGATCGACGCGATGTAACGTTTAGCGAGCTGCCGCGCGCGCTAAAAACTAATAAAGATGGTTAATAATGTTGTTATTATGATTAATAATATTATTCTTAATAATATTATTTAATGTCACTTGTACGAAAAACAGAGAAATGCGAGCAGCGCTATCATTTCCACACCATCTTGCGGTAGATAGCACGGTGCGTTTTTTTTAGTAGTTTCCCCGGGAGGCCTACTCCACTTTTATTATTTAATTCAAGAACTGTTCAAAATGTCGTCTTTTTCGTAGGCAAAGTTTGGCTTTTTGAATGTCGCGCATTGCACGGTGCGCCATTTCTGGCGTAATAGTATTGAAGGCCGCAACAATGGCCACGTTCAGCAGACTGAGCAGATCAGTGAACGCTTAGTGATTCTTTAATATGATTGAATCTTGCCTTTAGATCTTCTCTGGATCTAAGTGTAGAAACCAATCATATTGAAGAATCACTAAGCGCTCACTGATTTGCTCAGTCTGCTGAACATGGGCAATGGCTTTATGTACTTCGTTTTTTGTACCATTACGCCGATTTTCTACTAAATTTGTAATATACCCCCACACAAAAAAATCTAAGACATTTAAGTCTGGCGACCGTGCCGGCCAGGTGACTGGACCAGCACAACCTATCCACCTTTCCGGAAAACGCGTGTTTAATATATCGCGAGTTTGTCGAGAAAAATGTAGAGGAGCTCCATTGTGTTGATAAATTAGATCTCTCCGCACATGAAGAGGCACATTTTCAAGGAGCACTGGCAATTTATTTTCTAAAACGTTAGCGTAAATCCTCCCATTTAAACGCGGTGGAAGAAAAACCGGACCGATCTGAAAATCGTGAAAAAAAATAATAGCATAAATAATTTATTACTTTATTTTTATATCACTCACCACTTGATTTTCAACTATACCCGCCCATACATTTATGGACCAGCGATATTGAAACGCGCCCGTGCGAATAGCATGCGGGTTTTCTTCCTCCCAATATAAAAAATTGTGTGAATTGAAAACGCCATTTGGCGTAAAGATAGCTTTGTCACAAAATTAAACAAACCGCCGAATACAGGTTGACCGCAAAGTCAGCCGAGTCACACTCCGCCCCTCGTTGTTAAGGTATTGCCAGATGTATGCCATTAATCTTATACTGACAATCATACACGCCTACACAGTTAGGACCATAGCTTTCCACGCGCTCATTGATTCACATTTATTAATTTATATCTCAATAACTATTGCGAATTTCGCAAAATGGCAAATAACTTTTCTATTCAGTTTTACTCACTCTATCTCCATATTTCGGCTGGGTCAAAATTTTACGGACATCCTGTATGTATATATATACAAGGGTGGGGTGAAAAGTTTCCGGCCTGACCTAGAAATGGCGCCAGCAAGTCTAATTTTTGGCTTGTATTCTATAGTACTATATCTCACTAGCTTGTATATAAATTTTCAGGTCGATTGCTCTGTTAGTGTACATTTGAAAGCCGATTGAATAAGACGCCTCGATTGCTTACGTGAAAATGAAGCGTGCGGTCATAAAATATTTCTATTTAAAAGGCTTAACACCATTACAAATTAAAGAAGAGCTGGATTCCACACTGAAAGACTTTTCTCCATTATATTCAATGGTTAAACAGTAGGTTTCTAAATTTAAGAAAGGTCACACTAGCACTTCTGACGATCCACGTTTAGGACGCCCCGTTGAGATCACAACTCCCGAAATGATTGAAAAAATTCATAAAATAGTGATAGAGGATCGCAGATTAAAAGTAAGTGAGATAGCTGAGGCTACTAGGATGTCAACTGAACGTGTACGCAATATTTTACATAAACATTTGAGCATAAGGAAGCTCTGTGCTAGGTGCCGCGTTTGCTAACGGTCGATCAAAAATTCACCCGGAAAACTGTTTCAATCGAAAATTTGGCGCTGTACAAGCGAAACCCCAGCGAATTTTTGCGTCGATTTATAACTGTGGATGAAACTTGGATTTACCACTACACTCCTGAAAGTAAACAACAGTCGAAACAATGGATTGGACCAGATGAACCAACCCTAAAGAAGGCAAAAACAATTTTATCGGCGAATAAGATTATGGCGACTGTTTTTTGGGATGCGAAAGGAAGTATTTTTATTGATTACCTGGAGAAGGGTAAAACCATCACTGGTCAATACTACGCAGAGTTATTGCAGCGTTTGAAGGACGAAGTGAAAAATAAACGATCTCACTTGGTCAAGAAAAAAATCTTGTTTCACCATGACAACGCACCTGCCCATTCGTCGGTCGTTGCGATGGCTAAAATCAACGAATTGAAGTCCGAATTGTTCCCCCAACCAGCATATTTACCAGATTTAGCCCCCAGCGACTATCATTTGTTTCCTAACCTTAAAAAATGGCTCGGAGGTAAAAAATTAGAGAGCAACGAGGAAGTCATCGATGCTGTAAATGAGTATTTTGAGGGACTTGACATATCGGACTATAAAAATGGTATCACTGCATTAGAGCACCGTTATGAAAAATGTATTAATCTTGATGGAGATTATGTTGAAAAATAAAGCGAAAAAAAAACAAAAAAAGTTGGTTTTCTTTATCAGGCCGGAAACTTTTCACCCCACCCTTTTATATCTTTATACAGGGTGTCCCAGAATTGCCATAGTGAGCCGCGCGCCTGGTGTGTGTGTGAGCGCTCCGCGCGGCTCACTGACGTGCGCCTGGCTAAAGGTCGGCGCTGATTGGCCTGATTTACTCAATAATTATTCCTTTATTGTAAGTAATAGAAAAAAATGGTTCAGGACTTTTCGACTCAGTTTTACTTCTTCTACCTGCCTACGAGAGATTGTGCGGCAATTCTGGGACACCTGTACATATCAAGAGGCACGATAGTGCCTTGCGCTAAGTCCACGCTCAATGAAGTCGCGCGTGAACCAGTGATGAAAGATCGAGCCCGCAGCAACGAGAGTATCGAAGCGGTGGGGGCACACACACAAGCAAGAATCGTCATCCGTGACGGCGATTCTCGCTTATGTGCGTGTTTCCACCGCTTCGATACTCTCGTTGCTGCGGGCTCGATCTTTTATCACTGGCGTGAACAAAGCGAGCACTCCGTGCCTCTATTATTATGCGAAAATGAGTAATTTTGACATTTGCGGAAAAAGGAAATATTTATATTTTAGTAATGACTGAACCGGTCGACTTCTTTTTAATCTCAATCAATTCAGAACAAAACATTTAAGAAAAAGTATCAGAAATATTTGACAATAACGTTTTGACAGTAAAAAATTCACGTTTTCATGGTCCGTTTTCGTGGGATCCGAATTTGTGCATGTTCGTACGCCTGCTAATAGATGGTATAATTTATGCGCACGCTGGAAGAAAAAAAGAGAAAGAAAGCAGGAAGTGTAAGTTAGAAAGAGAAAATCAAGAGGCACGGTTGTTGTGACGGTAGTGTTTTGAGTCATTTCAGGTCCACCGCACAAAAATTTTTGTTGTAACGCGTTATACGTTATAGTTAAGTATGGCTATAAACTTAGACTTGTTGTTTATACATATAAGTTCAAATATAAGTTTACGACTAGTACTTAATTAACATAACACAACGCGTTACGAAAGAATTTGTGCGGTGGATCTTCACGCGCAACAAAGTAAAATCAAAATCGTGAGTGTTTGTGATTGTGACAAGTATGTATCATTTTTAATATCAATTTTCAATCAATTCAAAAACTGTGTTGTGCATGCAGTGTTCCACATGTTATTGTTTCACATGTTACCTGCTCAAATATAATAATAAGCAATTATCTGACCTCTCTCTTTGTATGTCAGACAAATTGCTATTATTATGAAAGAGCAAATAACATGCAGATATTATATAAATAAGTTTTGTTAATTAACTATTTTTTATTTTACAGATTGTTACGCACTACTCTATATTTGACACCATTTCAACAAAAGCAGTACATATGTTGGCAATTGAGGATGAAATACATGTGAATCCACAACAGGAAGTTATTTTCTTCCGGACACTTAATCTTTACGCTGCCGGGATTTGAAGAGCATTATGTCCCTTAGAAAATTCCCAAATTTTGTGGTTGTATCTTTTATATAACTTATATAAAGTGGCGATTATAGGTAGGGTCTATATATAGACCCTTCGGCAGCGTATTGGACCGGAAAAAATTAAAACATTTTATTTTGTTTAAAAATCCGTTTTTTTAGGTTTTTAAGGTCACTAAAAACNATAGTGAAGTTAGTTTTTGAGTACAGTAAATTTTTAGNGCTGTATGACTCTCCTTCAGCGTTACCCCGCCAATGACAGGGACGTAAATAGATATTGTGGCTCCAATCTTTTTTTTTTTTTTTTTTTTTTGTTATTGTTTAGTTTAGTTTTGTTTTTATCATGTTTTTTGTTGTTTATTTTTAAATTTTTAAATTTTTTTTTAATTTTTTTTTTTTTTTTAATTACTTTTGAGAAATCGAAACTAAGCATAGGATTATAATGTGTACCGAGTCCTTAGTCAATTGTAAAATACTGAGCATGTAACATTCAGGGGCAAAATATGAATGCGCGCGCGCACGCGTATGTATGTGTGTGTGGAGGAGGGAGTGTATGTGTGTACATATACTATATATAAGTACTTATACGTATTTATATATATTTCTTGTGGAAGTTTATGCATGTTTTGATGGGCTGCTAAACAGCGTCTATATATAGACGCTCCGGCAGAGTAAAGGTTAACATGGCAAAATCAGCATATTGTACATTTCATAAAAAGTTCTTTTTAGTACACTTTCGGAGATCTTGAAAGGCACAGAAGTATAAAATTTCCATGAGAATAATAATCTGGTTTATTCTGTCTAATAAGATATTATTTAGACATTTATCATCAATTATTCTGTAATTTTTATAGCGCGCCATAACTATCTTTCTGCTAGTAGATTAGACAAACAAGTGGAGACTTGTCATATCTGTTTGGAAATAGATGCTTGCAATTTGGTATTCATTTTATTCAAAATACAAAACTGCTATTAACAAGTCTTACTTGTCACCCATCTTAAATTGTGAGAAGTTGCAAGTACACAAACATTTTTTCTTGAATTGTTAATTAGTTGGCTTGTCAAACTATTTTAATAGAAAAAGTCTAGTTAATTTTTTAAATAAATTTAATTCTGTTCAAATAGAATTCAAATATTCTTTGTTTACAAACTTTGACACTTACTGAACTTTTCAATCATTATCAAAAAGCTTCGCTTAAGAATTTTATTTATTTGAATGTCAACTATTTTATAATAAATTTATACAAAAAGCATCATATTCCAAGGCTGAAATGCACAATGAATTAGCATTACAAGCTCGAGTGTTGGTTGATGCTTTGTAAAATTTTCCACAAACTTTGATTAAAATAATACTTAAGATAACACTTAATAGTTTTGCTCAGAAATTACGTAAATGATTCATCAGGTAAATAAAAATAAAAATGTCATTTTTTCTCGAAAAATATAACTTTTTTTTTTAAGTAACTTGTTTTGAGAAACATGGTTGATGACGTGAATATTTTTTTCTATCTTGATGTATTTTCTAAACTACAACGTACTACAAAATGTATGATATCTCAAAAAACTTATCTTTTCAAAAAAGATAAGAACAGGCGCCAACAAGTACACGCACAATATGTCTTTAAAAACAAATATTTTACAAAAAAAGTGATATCAAAAAGTAGCACCAAGTAAACTTTTGTTTGTTGTTATATAAAAAAAGAAATATACAAATAAAAAATAAAAAATATTTGATGTAAAAAAACTTGACGCGGCTGCACCTCAAATAGTGAACTAAAATGTGTTTATTAGATACATGCGTAAGTCTGACATAATAAATACTCAATACTGTTTTATTTAATTAAACATAGAAGTTTCTTACAAGAATATAAGGCCGATACGAGCCATTCCCAGGATGTTGAGCAGGAACTTGAACGTGCATACATATATGTATACATCTATAACAAGAATTACTTGTAAATTTTTACAAGTAAGTTTTTTGAAAAAAAACATCCCGTATGAATTTACGAATTGAATTTTCAATTCAAAAAACTTACTTGTAAAAATTTACAAGTAATTCTTGTTATAGATGTATACATATATGTATGCACGTTCAAGTTCCTGCTCAACATCCTGGGAATGGCTCGTATCGGCCTTATATTCTTGTATGACATTTTCACGAGCCTTAAAATATTATTTATAGAAGTTTCTTTTTCAAAGCATTACTTTTATACAGAGTATTAATTTGTTTTCTAATACTGAAATAAGATAATAAAAATAATGAGAGAGAAAGAACACATATACAATCAATAAATTATTATCAATAAAAATGATAATTCTATTGAAATTAAATTCTATTAAAATTAATTCTAATAAAATTATAAATATCTTCTCATATACTATGTTGGTCAAATGAATATAATTCATTTAACCACCATAGTATAATACTATATATATGTGAAATATATGAAATAAATTTGAATTAATATAAAGCTCGCGCGTGCGCATAAAACATGTTTATCTGCAGTTTGTAAATAATTTGCACGCACACGTAAATCATGTGTAGATCTGTTTTTTTGCTTCTGGTGCAGCCAAGTTTTCTTTACATCAAATAGTTTTCATTTTTTTATTTGTATTTTTATACACAGTTTGTCCGGAAAGTTCCCGGACTACGTGAATTAAAAATCGAAAATGAAAGATATGGTTTATTAAACAAGTTTACACTTCAAGG
>NW_018020909.1:52921-59076 GCF_002006095.1 Pseudomyrmex gracilis | reverse complement strand
ATACTAAGTAGTTCCAGCGTTGACCGCTCGATAGCGCCGCTTACCCGCGCTAGAAAAAATCAGTCCGGGAACTTTCCGGACAAACTGTGTATATATAACACGACAAAAAGCATCATGTGTCACTGGCTTCAGCCTCAATCAATTTCACAAAAAGGTACAAATTTTATTCTCTCTCTCTCTCTCTCTCTCTCTCTCTCTCTCTCTCTCCTTCTCCCTCTCCCTCTCCCTCTCCCTCTCCCTCTCCCTCTCCCTCTCTGTGTGTGTGTGTGTGTGTGTGTGTGTGTGTGTGTGAAAAAGAAAGAAAGAAAAAGAAAAAGAATGGTAAATGTTCAGAAAAATGAACCCAACCCTGATGACTTAACCTTGACAAATGTTGTCAAGAACATGTCCCTGAGTAACCTGAGTAACAATCAGAAAGTTTTAGCCGTTGCTTGTTATTTGTTAAAAAGTTATAAACAAAACTAGTTTTATAAATAAATTCTTACTTTCCGACATTATGTACATTTTGTTTGTATTATAAGCGTGTAGGCAAGAGGGGGCTACACCTTCCCGCAGAGTAGCTCTGCCCTTCTTTCTGCACCCTCTCTCAAGAAAAAATAGGAAACGACTTCCAATTAAGTGTCGCTAAAAACTACGTATATACTTTTGACATGAAGCGACATGTAATCATTCTCTATTTTTTCTCGAGGGAGAATGCAGGGAAAGAAGTTTCTCCCCTTCCTCTGCAGAAGGGGCAAAGCCGCCTTTGCCTACACGTGTACGATAAATAGTGTGTGATAAAAACAAAATATGTACTTCTCAAATGTACATAATGTCAAAAAACAAACGTTTATTTCAGAAATTTGTTTTATTTGTGACATTTTAAAGAACAATGAGCGACGACTACAATCTTTAGATTCTTACTCAGGGACATGTAGTGTATGACATAGACAAAATACTTACTTTTTAAATGTACATGGTGTCAAATAACAAACGTTTGTTTCAGAAATTTGGTTTGTTCAACTTTATAATGAGCAATGAGCGACGACTAAAACCTTTTAATTATTACTTAGAGACATGTTCTTCACAACATATGTCAAGGTCAAGGTCATCGGAGCTGGATCCGTTTTTGTGAACATTTACCAAAAGAATATATACTTTATATATTCTTAATAATAAATATATACATATGTATTTTTTTATTTTATATAGCTCGAAGTGATTTAAATGTTATACATATGTAAAAAGTTATACATATACATATATGCATATGTATATTTATACAGGATGTGCAATTTTAAATTACGCACCTGAATATCTCGTCAGGAGAGCCACCAATCCGAAAATAACCCTTACAAAACCCTTGTTTTGGAGAGGGACATCGGATAGTGATTTTCAATTTTATCTTGACCTTGACCTTCAAGGTCATTTGAAGGTCAAATCGAATTTTTTAAATGGAAACCCCTATTTTTGATCCCGGATTCGGAAAGAGCGCAAAATTTTACGTTTAGATAGATATTTAAGGCTCTTCTTTGGAATGACCTTCAGAGGTTATTTCAAGAACAATATATTTGAAATTTTACACCTGAATACATATCTTGTTGGGGAGCCACCAATCCAAATAACCCCTACAAAAGTTGTTGGGTTTGGAGGGGGACATCGGTTGGTGACCTTCAATTTCACCTTGACCTTGACTCTCAAGTTTTTCAAGTTTTATTCAACAAGAAAAAAAGCGCAGCCCGTATTAACATAGTAGCACTTGAAGTTTTACAATTTGAGATATGTATCCCATTACAACAATTTATCATAAAATACTCGTACACGCTGATAGTAGAAAACATCGATAAAGAAAATAAGTTTAAGACAACCGCACAGCATAAAGAACCACAGTTTTGTAATCAAAACAGGCTCCGGCACGTTCTTTACAATTACATTAATTTTTTTTGTGCTACTAACGTTTAGGAAAAAAAATGTCTTCAAAAACGCACGGTAATAAGGTTTGAACAACTGTATCCTTTAATTCCGTGCTACTAAAAAAAACAAATGTGAAACTTTAGTTTTGTTCAAAGGTGTGGTTATTTATTATTTTCTAAAATTTTATTTTCATTTTTTTGACGATTCTTTAAGAATAGTAACTTAAATTTGTTTATTGAAATCGTATGTGTGTAAATTATTATTGAATGTTATTGTTGTTTATTGAAGTTTGTCAAATGACCTTGAAAGTCAAGGTCAAGGTGAAATTGAAGGTCACCATCCGATGACTCTCTCCGAACCCAACAACGTTTGTAAGGATTATTTGGATTGGTGGCTCCCCGACAACATATGTATTCAGGTGCGTAATTTCAAATATTTTGTCATTGAAATAACCTCTGAAAGTCATTCCAAAGAAGAGCCTCAAGTACCCATCTAAATGTAAAATTTTGCGCTCTTTCCGAATCCGGGGCCAACAATAAGGGTTTACATTTAAAAAATTCGATATCACCTTCAAATGACCTTGAAAGTCAAGGTCAAGGTAAAATTAAAAATCACCATCCGATGTTTCCTTCCGAACATCTTTTGTAAGGGTTATTTTCGGATTGGTGGCTCCCCTGACGAGATATTCAGATGCGTAATTTAAAATGGGACACCCTGTATATTTGTGTGTGTGTATTTATTGTAGAGGTTCTGGAAAAAGTCTCCTAAAGCGCACGAGGAAAGGAGGGAGGAAGGGGGAGAGAGAGAGAGAGAGAGAGAGAGAGAGAGAGAGAGAGAGAGAGAGAGAGAGACCCCTCCGAGGGTGTGCCACCTTGTCGTGGTGGAGGGGCTTGAGTTCCGTGCTGATCCGTGGAGCTATGCCGGCGGGAACTTCGGTTCCTGGCAGGGTCACCCTTGCCGGACAGGTCCACGGGGAGCGGCTAGACCAAGAGCGCACCCGGGCAGGCCGGGCTCGTTAGCCCTGTGTGGGCAGCCGGCCTAGGAGAAGGAAAACTCCGAAATTAAACCACTCCTCAAAACAATAATGATGAGTAGTTNTGAGGATGATAGAAACGTACCGGCCCAGAGTGATCGGACACTCAGGGCCCGGCGTGGAGGTGTTGCCGTCCCAAGCACTCCCATGTCGTCATCTCGAGATGGGCTACCCTCCGCCTGCACCGCAGGGGTGGGGGGCGAAGATGTTACTGCGAGGGCGCGCTCCGACGTGCTCGCGCTTGGAGCGCGACGCATGTTTGGGGTGTCGGTCTCCCTCACGAAGGGTAGCGCCGTTGGTGCTCCTCCTGGGGGAGATGTTAAGAGGAAGCCGGCGAGGGAACGTTTTCGCTCCCCAACACACGCTGGGTTGTCCGGATCCCCACCTCCATCTGAGGGCTCGGACATGGAGGTAGATGTAGACGCCTCCACACCGGCCCCCGGCACGAGTGGGGGCAGGGGAAGACCGCTGACTGCCGCCGAGTTTCTCGACATAGTCGCAGCCGAGAAACGTGCCTCGGACGCGAGGAGAGCGGAGGCAGTTATGGAGCTGGAAGACGGGTCGTGGCGCGACACCACTCGGCTACCGTCCTTCAGGCTCTCGTGTCCGGTTGCCTCCGCGGCTGAAATGGTGCAGAAGACGCACGCAGCCGCGGAGGCCGTGACGAAAGTGGCCACCACGTCCAGGAATCTTGCCGGACGTTACGTCAAGATTTTGAAGGACGTGGCGGCCACAATAAAGGGACTGGGCGATGGCATTGTCGCCCTCGCCCATATGCCTATTGAGGCGGCAAAGTCGGAGCTGTCCGGGCCTGGCGCGCTCGTGGATGAGCGCGTCAGGACGCTGGAGGAAAAGCTCCGGCTAAGCAAGGAGGCCGGGAGGATCATGTCCTCCCGGTACAAAAAGGTCCGCGAGATGCTCGACGCGGCCTACGAGAAGGGTTTTTCCCTCGTAGGCGCGTCGAGGAAGGAGGTCGCGTACTGCGGGACGCAGGTCGGTGGGCCTGCGCTTCTCCCACAAGCGACCGCGGCAACGATTCCGCCGCCGCGGACGGGTTCTCAAGGGGTGCAGACGGAGAACGGGACTTTGATCCTGGAACCCGCTGCACCCGAGGATGAGGCTCCCGAGGAGCGATGTATTAGGCTTCTCGCGGAGCGAATAGAAAAGAACCTGGAGGAGAAGCTTCTCTCCTCCGTCAGAGGAGAGGTTCGCTCTCTCCTCCGGGAGTTCATCCCTCTGAAGGGGGACGCTGGGACGCGGCCCACATCCACCACGTGGGCCACTGTGGTTGGAAGGCGACGGGGTCGCAAGGGTAGAGTGGGGGAATCTTTTCCTCCCCTACCTTCAACGGCAGGAGTTCCCCCGCCTGTGTCCGCCACTCCGGCGGCGCAGGCTGGGAGGAAGAGGGCCAACGTGGCCTTACTGGGACAAGCCCCCGCGGGCTCGGCGGTATTACTTACCGTTGAGCCGGGGGGCAGCTACGCGGAGGCGATGCGCAAAGCATCGTCCTCCGTGAAGCTTGAGGAGGTCGGCATTACCGACCTTCGGGTAAGGAAGGCCGCTAACAAGGGTCTGTTATTACAGATCCCCGGACCCGGAGGAGCAGCGAAAGCGGAGGCTCTTGTTCAAAGGGTCTCCGCTGTTTTCAAGGACGAGGCGGGGGTAAGATTTACCCGCCCCATTAAGTACGGAGAGATCAGGGTTAGGGACGTAGTCCCGCCCCTCTCCCCGCAGGAGGTTGCCGAGGCGCTGGCCGCGGCCAGCGGTTGCAAGACAGAAAAGGTGAGGCCCGGAATTATCCGGTCCTCACCCACGGGTCTGGGGACCCTTTGGGTCCGACTCCCGCTCGCTGCGGCAAAGCGAGCGGTGCTTAAAGGGCGTGTCTCGGTGGGGTGGTTTTCCCTCCCCATCGAGCCGCTCAAATCCCGACGCATGCAGTGCTTCCGCTGCTTCGAATACGGGCATGTCGCCCGTACTTGCACCGGAGCAGATCGGGGCGCTGCGTGCTACCGATGCGGGCAGATGGGCCATCAGGCCCTGCTGTGCAGAGCTGACCCCAAGTGTCTCATTTGTGAGAGCCGGGGTCAGCCGAGCAACCATTGGATGGGGGGAGCGCGTTGTTTCCCCTATCCGGAGAAGAAGAAGGGGGCTCCTCGGTCTGGAGGTCGCCCCCTCTCCTCGGCTCCACCCACAGGTGGCCCGAGGCAAGAGACGGATCCTCCCAAACGGAGGAAGAAGGCAGGGACCCGGGCCCCTGCCACCGAGGAGAAGGAGAGAGAAGAGCTCTCTCCGGTGGGAGGCGAGGACGGGGAAGGTGTAAACCTCGTCTTCCCCACGGAGGAAGCAGAGGAGGGGCTCGGGCTTCTGTGGCCCGAGGATGGGGAGGGCTGGGGTGATCCCGGTTCCACCTCACATCCCACTCGCGCGGAGACACGTGACGCCTCTGAGTTGGGGGCAGTCTCCCAACTTATGGAGGTAGAAGTGGGGACGTGCGAGTCCTCTTCGGAGGAGGACAAGCGCGAGGGGAGGAGGGAGGGATCATCTTCCCCCCCGCTCTCAAAGGAAGGGGGCGGGACCAGGAGTCGTAAGACCCCAGGCCGCCTGTCAAGACGGGCACCTACCAAGGTGCCAGGTTCGGGGGGGAACTCGACTAAAGAGCCCTCCCCGAAGAGACAGAAGGGGGGAGACAAGCCGAGGCTGTCTCTCCTGCCGGCACAACAACGGCCGGTTCCGAAATCCTCCAAGTCCAACTTTTAGTTGGACTTGGGGGACTAGTTCCCTCTGAGGAATCTGGGGTGGGTGGATCATGGCCGGCCATGGTCCCCGGACCCGGGTCCTCCTCCATTATGGGGGTGGATCCGCTTGGTCAAGGGTTGGGACCGAATGTAGGTTTGGTTTGAACCCTCCCTGACTTGGTCACGGAGGGTGGGAACTTGGTTCCGGAAGTTGGGGAACTCCCGGGACCATTGCACAAGTCCCCAGGGTGGGGCACCGGTGAGGAGAGCTATGGCCCTCCCCTCTCGGTGCAGCGGACAGTAACGCGGATGGAAGCCGTCAAAGGTTTGAGGCCAGGGGGAGTGAGGTGAAGAATAGCCGCAAGGTTGCCACTCACTCCCCCCAAAGGATTTGTGGAGGCCATTGAGGGGTTTTAGTGGGTGAGAGTCCCACACTCCCCGCCCAATCCCCAGGGGCGGGGGTGCATAATGCATTTCCCCTCATTAAAAAAAAA
>NW_018020909.1:49854-52886 GCF_002006095.1 Pseudomyrmex gracilis | reverse complement strand
AGAGAGAGAGAGAGAGAGAGAGAGAGAGAGAGAGAGAGAGAGAGAAAGAGTTTTATTTTATTTTATTTTTTGTCTAAAGTAAAAATATGTATTTTATATTCGTATCATACAAAAACTGTCATTTTTGACAGTTTGTTTCGCGACTTCGTTGCGCGTGACACTATTGTGTTTCGTGTGATTCTGTCTTTCTTTTTCTACCACTATTCTTGTATGATTCTCTATTGCTGTTTCAACACGCTCGTACATGTCGTCATTTGATATCCGAACTATAAAGTTGCAATTTGTAGTTCGACGAAAAATTTTGAACATAAATTTTCACACTGTTTAAACTTTGTCTTCAAATATTTTTGAATAGAAGACACTGACAAAGGAAACACATAAACATTTTTTCAATGCGAATCGATTGAGACTAAAAAGAAGTCGATCGGTCCAGTTATTATTAAAATATGAGTATTTTATTTTTTCACAAATTTCAAATTTACTTACATTTTTGCGTAAGAAAAGCACGTAGTGCTTCGCGTCGGTCGCGCGCAACTTCATTGCGCGTGAACTTGGCGCGAAGCACTATCGTGCTTCTTGAATAAAAAGTATCGGTAACGAAAACGTGTTGTGTATGATTTTTCTTTTCAAAATAGTCTTTTAATATATCGACAAAAGCAAGTTTGGAATATATCTGTACTCTCTTCGTGATTTCAAATATCGGAAACTCAATACATTTCATACGTATAAAACTCTTATCTTGCACATAAATAAATTTGTACTTGAAAAAAAATCATATCTATATAATGTAACCATATAACTTTATTGTCTATTTCAGGGCTGCACAACTGGCGGCCCAGTAACCACGCTTGGCTATCACGTTTATTCCATTTCCTTCATTCGTAGCGGAGAGGCTTCTCTCACCCTCGCCTAAAGCGCTGGCGGGACAGCCGCCGGAGGATGGTAGTGGTAGTACAAACATACTGCATACATATGAAACGGAGCGTACGTACGTATGTACGTAACAGAGTGGTAGGCTCGCGGTCAGTGGTGGGGATGTCAGAAATATCGCAGCGTTACTACTTGGTTAGTCGGCTTGCCTGAGTTGTGCAGCTCTGATCTATTTTTTGACTGGCCCAGTAGTCTCGCGGCCTGAATGCAAGGGTTGCGAACCCGGAGATCCCGAGGTTGAATCCGCTCACCTCAAGGTTTTTCGGGTCAATGCCCTTCAACCAAGGTTATTGATTGATTGACGAACTAAATCTGACCTCCAAAAAACTAATTCGGGTGTAATCCCGAATTAAGTCCCCTCCCACAAGGCGATCACAGTCACAACATCTTGAGCACGAGACAGATGGGCACGCTCACTATGAAAGACGGCCGTGCATCGCGTGGTAGTAGTAAAAACTGCAAAACCCCCACTGGACAAAAGAGAATGTAAAATTAAGAATAAACAGAAAGAGACCAGAAACAAAAGTAAATGAAAAAGATAAGAATGTAGCCCACAAATATCGCAGCAACGATTGTAGAGGCACGTTAAAAACAAATAACATAAAGAAAAAATTGTCTATTTTTATTGTTTATCTTACAATCCAAATGCCACGTGTATGCAAATTATTCGCCAAATTGCGAAAATGTTTCAAGCAATGCAATTAAAAGTTTCCGCTAACGTACGGAGAATACGCAGATGTAAGTTTTGCTTCAGTTGAAATACCTAGATGGAGATTTTTCCACGAAAATTTTCCGTGACGGAAGAGAAAGAAGAAAAAATAGAGACAAACACACAAATAGTACAAAAAATACAAAAAATCTTGGATAGACAGATACACAAAGACATGACAGATAAACAAAAGACAAGTACAAAGACATTGCGACGTACACAGCGCGTCAGGAATTTGAAGAGTAGGCGCGGGATCGGAAGGCAAGCGAGGCGGTTGCTCGGCAATAAGCGCCGTACGAATCGTACGGCCCGCTTGCCCTCCGATCCTCGCGCCTACTCTTGAAATTCCTGACGCGCTGTGAACATGAAAGATATAGACAAAATACTGTGAAAAAAATCTAAATTATGCAAAAACTCGCGTATCATTGTTTATATTTTTTAATACCAGTCACATATTTATGTTATCTAAAATGGTAAGAACTTTAAAGCGCGCAGAACATATTGATTGGCCGCTTTCTCAAACAAAAGCAGTATTACTTTGAGAAAATAATTTGCCGCCAGGTTCGTGAAATGTGAAACTTTACATTTTAAACTTATATGTACCACGTTTTGCATTTGCATGGATTATTTTATATCTCTGTCAAAGCTTGTGTGGCACTGTGTTCTGCTATGTTTCTGTAAGCTGACATTAAAAACAGAGCATTCTAAATAATCTATCATAAACCATGACATGTACAAGGTTGTCACTATATATATATACAGGATAGAAAAAAAACCTGAATATCTCAGAAAATATAAGTTTTACAGAAAAGTGTTTCAGACAAAAATAGTATGGTTTAAAAAGATCTATTTACTGAGAGAGAGAGATTGTATTGCTGTGACCGTGGATTGCGCCGCCAAGGTCAAGTCACATTGATTTTTTAAAATAGAACTCTCCCTATTTTTTTTAGTGCAGATTCTTATAGCCTATTTCACAAGCTTTCCAAAACACAATAAAAATTTATTTTTATTAACTACTTTTTGACTTATGAGGGTTGAATATTAGAGTATTGCCGTTATTAGTATTATTTATTGGCATTATCATTCATTTAAAATGTTGCTTTATCCAAAACAAACTATCTTGAATAAGAAGTTAGATTCTTTGTCAATTCTCTGCATCATGAACTCACAAAATTTGTTTTGGTCTCACAAGATTCGTTTCGAAATAATCTTTGTAGAAAAAGTATCGGCGGTATTTTAATAGTCAATCCTCATAAGTCAAAAAGTACTTAATAAAAATAAATTTTATTATAGTGTTTTGAAAAGCTCTTGAGTTAGGCTATAAGAATCTGTAATAAAAAATAGGAAACAAATATATATATGGTTATAAGAGCCGATCGCAGGATGTTCGTGC
>NW_018020909.1:39331-49774 GCF_002006095.1 Pseudomyrmex gracilis | reverse complement strand
TATATATATATATATATGAATATATATATACGTATTCACAAGTAAATTTTTACGAGTGAGTTTTTTGAACTGAGATTTTAATTCTTAAAATCATATAGGATGCTTGGATTGCATCACATATATGAAGGAACCCGAATACCTCCTAAACTAATTTTTAAAATATTGCGAAAAAAATTCCTTAGCCAGGAGTCGAACCTGGAATCTCCGGCTTTCCGGGCCGTCGCCTTCCCTGTTAGGCCACCGAGGCACTTGGAGCTAATCTCGCAATACTTCACACATCTATCGAGGATAGTCTGATAGGTTTTAATAACGCTTATCTTTTCAACCAGCGTGAATTCAACAATTAAAGATTTTTTAGGCTCCTTGAAAATTTCAAACGAATTAACCATGGAACTTATAACCATATATGTATTCATTTGAAATTTTCAAGGAGCCTAAAAAATAGGAAGTTATGTTTTAAAAACTCAATGTGACTTTGACCTGACCTTGACGGCACAATTCAAGATCACAGTAATACAATCAGTAAACAGATCTTTTTAAACCATACCACTTTTGTTTGAAACATTTTTCTGTAAAACTTATATTTTTTTAAATATTCAGGTGTTCCGTACTTTTTATACTTAGTACTTTTTTTCCACCCTGTATATATATTGTTACGTCCGCAGCGGCGGTTCAGCTCTGTCGCCGGTCTCCGCGATTCACACTCACACCCGCGGCCAAGAAAGGACGCGGTTTCTCGTTAAAGAACTTTATTACAACTCGAAATACAACGATAATTATAAAATACAGAACCAGATGTTCAAACGCGTCGTGACAGTTCCGCGATCGCGATTCTTCTCTCTTGCTTCTCTTCTTTTCAACAACCCGTCGTCGCCCGGTAACCGACAGTCGCGCCGATCGCGCGCCGTTCACGCGGCTCCCGCGACACATACGCGGTGACCCCCGCGTAACAATATATATATATAATTAAGAAACTCTTTTTTAAGATTAATTGAATGTAAATTGTCAGTAAAGAGCCGTCGCAGGATGTTGTGCGGAAAATATGCCTGTGTATATATATACACATGTGCACAAACATGCTTTCCTATATGAATTTAATGAATTGAAATTTCAATTCAAAAACTCACATGAAAAATGTGAATACGTTTGTGCACATGTGTATATATATACACAGGCATATTTTCCGCACAACATCCTACGACGGCTCTTTACTGACAATTTATACTCAGTTAATCTTAAAAAAGATCACAGAGCCTGAGATAATTCTCATTTTAATAACTTTAAGAAAATCTTTTTAAGGCTCTGAAGTTTTCCAAACTAAGTAATAAATATGGTCAATAAGAGCCTATTTCCAGGATGTAGTGCGGAAATGTGCGTGTAGATATATATACATATGCGTATATAATTGTTCAACATGTAAATTTTTACACGTGAATTTTTGAATTGAAATTCAATTCTTAAAAATTATATAGGATGCTAATTTTGCATCTCATATATGAGAGACCCCGAATACTCCCCTAATTAATTTTTAAAATATTGCAAAACAAATATTGTGTATAATATAAAATATAAAAAAAATATATATATATATGTGTATATATATACAGGGTGTCTCATAACGAACGAATCAGCCGAAGTGTGTAGGTAGATCGGGTCAATCCAAACAGAAAAGTTATTTACCATTTTGCAAAATGTGCAATAGTTATTAAGATATGAATTAATAAATGTGAGCCAATAAGCGCGCGGGGGGCAATGATCGGACTCTATAGGCGTGCACGATTATCAGCTGTAAAGAAAAATGGCTTCTTTCATGCAATGTCATAGCAATGAGAGGCGGAGAAACAAACAAGCGCGGCGCGACTCAGCTTCTTGCGATCGGGCGATATTAGGCGGTACCCCTCGCTCGCCGCTGTTCGGCGTACACACTTCGGCTGATTCGTTCGTTATGAGACACCCTGTATATATTTATTTATGTATAAAACTTGTCAGGTTTGTGTCTTATCTGGCATTATTGATATCTCATCTATCTAACAAACTTTTCTACAGTTGTTTTGTTTTTGTATACATTTATTTTATGCAACACAAATATTTTTAGCAAATATGTAAATATCGCAAAATAATGTTCTTAAGTGAGTAATATTAATAATGTAAATGTTCTTAATAACTTTAAAGAAAACTAGCTGATAAATAATTAATATAAATTTATATTAAGTTAAAAGAAGAGAGACATACAAAAGTTGATATTAATAAAAGAAAACTACAAATCGAAACTTGAAGCACTGAAAGAAGAAAGGCAAATAACTAGATAGCATTCTATTAATTGATGAAACAAATAAAATAAAAAATATGATGAAAATGATGATTAGCTCCAGATAATTTATAATAGTGTGGTTAAGGCAGTTAGAGCATAACACCGGTGTTGATGTGTAAATGTGTAAGAAGTTGATTTATTTAACATGAGTGAGTATACATAAACGTTTCGACCTTCTTTTTAGGTCCTTATCAATATATTCTACAATGAAAATAAAAAATAAAAATTGATGGTCGCAAAAAATTATTAAGAGAAAATGGTACAATACAAACGCTTAAGATCAAAAACTTACAGATATGCTGATGTTATTATCTTCGCAATAAGATGTACATTTTACAAAAACATGTTGCACGAGGAGCTCAGTAGCAACTGAGGAAAAACGTACGAAAAGTGTCAAGATGAAAAACGAAATCATGCGCACTAGAGAGACTATACTACGTTAGCTACAAAAGGTAAATACGATTTGTCTAAATTCTCTGTGTCACTTTGCAAGTTGAGAGACCGTGACTTTGTTTTTTAATATGCAATGTTTCGGAAATAAGCCGTTTATGATAAGATGTTTTGATGTCTAGTATCTTTACTCTGTCCCAATCGAAATCATGAGAAAAATTAATCCTGTGATCAGTTATCACAGAGCTTTGGGAGGAGTTTCGGTTAATATGACTCTTATGTTCTTTCATTCTGGACTGCAACATTCTGCTGGTCTGGCCTACGTAGGAAGACTCACAATCACGGCAATTTATCCTGTAAACCACAGAAGGACGAGAAAGGAATGGTAATGGATCTTTCTGGACTTTGATGAACTTTGATAGTTTGTTAAGACTGTAAAAAGCGAAACGTGTATTGCTATCTTTAGGTAACGCGGATAGGAATCTCTCAGAAAAACTGTTAACGTAAGGCATTACAAACCAAGTAGGTGAATTCTCATTCTGATTATCTCTAGTCAAGAATTTATGTAGGTCATTATTTTTTAAAAAATTGTGTTTGAGTCTTTGTTTAAGAATATTAAAAATGAAGTCAGAAGGATAATTATTGTCAATTAAAATTTTAAAAATATAGTCAAAGTTTTTTGTATGATAGTCAAGATGAGATAAAAAGAAGGCTCGATCTATTAAGCCAATAACTGTGCCCTTTGTTTGATAGGATGGTTTGAGAAAAAATTTAGATATCTGCCGGAGAAGGACGGTTTGTGATACCAGTCATGTAAAAGAGAGTTGTTTTTCTTAATTATAGTGATATCCAAGAAGTTCAACACATCATTACCTATTTCCATGGTGAATTGGAGGCGTGGATGGTAGGAATTGAAAATTTGAAGAACATTGTTAAAACTATCATTAGGAACCATTAAAGCTATATCGTCAACATATCGAACATAAAAAGGAGGAAGGAAAGTTAATAAATTGATGGAAGTCTGTTCGAGATCCTGCATAACGATATCAGCCAGAATGGGGGAGAGAGGAAAACCCATAGGTGCTCCGAAGATCTGTTTGTAAAATTGGTTATTGAAAAGAAAGAATGTTAAATTAAAAACAAAATTAATAGCCTTAAAGAATTCTTCCTTCGGTAATGACGTTTCTTTTTTTATAATGTGTGCCATCTTTTTTCCAAGCCACTAACTGCTAAATCAAGAGGAATGTTCGTGAATAAAGAGACGACATCGAATGAAATTAGTTCAAACGAGTCGTCAAAAGTCACTTCAGAGATTAGCTTAGAAAGATGGAAACTGTTGTATACGAAACTTGGAGGAGGTTTGAGGCTCTTGGAGATTATTTTATTCAAAAATGAGGCTAGATTGTGTAAAGGGCTATTAATTGATGAGATGATAATTCTGAGTAGATTACCAGGTTTGTGAATTTTTGGAACACCGTAAGCTCTTGGAAGGATGGGTAATGAGGAGTAATTAATTAATTTAATTTAATTTAATTTAAATGTCTGTGAGTAAGATCAGAGATGTAATTCGTAACTGTGAGACTTCCATCTCTTTAACAATTCTTTTAAGGAATTCAAAATAAAATTTACCGAGTTTCTTTTAATTGTTGCATATGTGTTGGTATCAGATAGCATTATTTCCATGTCTTGAATGTAAGTGTCTCTGTCCATCGCAACTACTGTATTACCCTTATCAGCTCTAGTAAAGATGATAGAAGGATGACGTCCAATGAAAAAAGTGGTGATTTTTAAAGCGTTATTAATGTCATCATCATATTTTGTTTTTTTAAAAACGGAACATCTCATTTGTTATAGGGTGGAGACAAATCTACTGCGACTTTCTATTTTTTTTTGTTAGCTAGATGTTTTATGTTACATTCGAAATTTTTGATTAATTCAAAAATTAATTTTGAATTATTTATAGATAGAAGGCTGAAATTCGCACCTAATTGCAACAAGCCTATGACCTCGTTAGGAATGTGAGTATTGGTGAGATTCATGAACCAATTTTTTCGATGTTCTAAAAAGGAGCTAGGTTTGGAGTTTGAATTGAGATGTATGTTAATTGTATGTGTGACCGAATCTTGAGGAGAAACAGAGAAAGAAACTTCGGAAGAAGGATGTGTGAAAAATTGGTTCGAAGTAGATACTGTAAATGGTTTTTTTAAAAACTAATAGAACTATAACACATAAGCTACCGTATAAGAATTACATCAATTTTTTCGACACTCAATTACGTAAATTAGATAACTTTCATTACCGCAAAGAGAAAAGGATGATGAACAAGTTTGAGTGGTTGAGACAAAAAAATGACAAGAGTAAAAACAGAACATTAACATACTTTGCGACCACCCAAAAAAAACCATATTTTATCTCATCCTGACTATCATACAAAAAACTTTGACTATATTTTTAAAATTTTAATTGACAATAATTATCCTTCTGACTTCATTTTTAATATTCTTAAACAAAGACTCAAACACAATTTTTTAAAAAATAATGACCTACATAAATTCTTGACTAGAGATAATCAGAATGAGAATTCACCTACTTGGTTTGTAATGCCTTACGTTAACAGTTTTTCTGAGAGATTCCTATCCGCGTTACCTAAAGATAGCAATACACGTTTCGCTTTTTACAGTCTTAACAAACTATCAAAGTTCATCAAAGTCCAGAAAGATCCATTACCATTCCTTTCTCGTCCTTCTGTGGTTTACAGGATAAATTGCCGTGATTGTGAGTCTTCCTACGTAGGCCAGACCAGCAGAATGTTGCAGTCCAGAATGAAAGAACATAAGAGTCATATTAACCGAAACTCCTCCCAAAGCTCTGTGATAACTGATCACAGGATTAATTTTTCTCATGATTTCGATTGGGACAGAGTAAAGATACTAGACATCAAAACATCTTATCATAAACGGCTTATTTCCGAAACATTGCATATTAAAAAACAAAGTCACGGTCTCTCAACTTGCAAAGTGACACAGAGAATTTAGACAAATCGTATTTACCTTTTGTAGCTAACGTAGTATAGTCTCTCTAGTGCGCATGATTTCGTTTTTCATCTTGACACTTTTCGTACGTTTTTCCTCAGTTGCTACTGAGCTCCTCGTGCAACATGTTTTTGTAAAATGTACATCTTATTGCGAAGATAATAACATCAGCATATCTGTAAGTTTTTGATCTTAAGCGTTTGTATTGTACCATTTTCTCTTAATAATTTTTTGCGACCATCAATTTTTATTTTTTATTTTCATTGTAGAATATATTGATAAGGACCTAAAAAGAAGGTCGAAACGTTTATGTATACTCACTCATGTTAAATAAATCAACTTCTTACACATTTACACATCAACACCGGTGTTATGCTCTAACTGCCTTAACCACACTAAAATAAAATCAAGTCTTTAGTCTAATAAGAGGTCCTGACATCAAGTTTTAATTAATATTTGACTAATGACCGGCATCATGATCAGTATTCAGAATACCTAAATATTTTATTATTGAATCGTAATTCAATTTTATTATATAATAAAAATTACATATGATAAAAATCAAAACAAGTTGAAGAATAATACTTGATCTTTAAATAATATTTTATAATTTTTTATTTATATCTATTTTGATATTTAATGCTCTCGCAGTGTGTTGTATTAACATTGGTAGATGTTTTTCGAGTTTGAACCGCGTTAGTGTCATTTTTGATCTAGCGGTATATAAAAAGGAACACCTGACCAAGAGCATCTCAGTATCAAGTTGCTCTTGAAACCTTGATAAAGTGAGCTAAAATGTTTACAAAACGTCGGTATAAAAATGATTACATTAGCGCGGTTCAAACCTGAAAAACTTTGTGAATGTTAATATATCTATTTTATAATTTTTTTCAAAATTCTTATAAAACTGTTATGATAATAACATACTAGCGACTACTAACGCGAAAAAGATCTTTCTAATACAAAGTATACCTCCAACCTTTTATTACAAAGTATACTTCCAACCCTATGATATAATTAAGAAAACTCGTACATTGTATGAAACGTAATGACAGCTCAGCTCAGACAAAACAACAAAAAGATAAACAAACTTCAGAAAAAAGAAGAGAAAACCAGAAAAACAGAGTTTTATATGACGACATAAAGAAAAAAGCTGTAAATTATTTTTTTTTATTTCTTTTATTTTGTATATTTTAGTTTCTACAGATTTAACATCTCCCTACACTTTATATTAAACGTTTATTGTGCAGTATCTTTTTTATATAAAATTGGCAACACGTCCATAATTTAGAGTCAAGAAGCACGGTAGTGTTTCGTGCCAAGTTCACGCGCAATGAAGTTGCGCGCGACCGACGCGAAGCACTACGTGCTTCTCTTACGCAAAAGTATAAGTAAATTTGAAATTTGTGGAAAAATGAAATATTCATATTTTAATAATAACTGGACCGATCGACTTCTTTTTAGTCTCAATTCGAAAATATTCGAAGACAAAGTCTAAATAATGTGAAGATTCACGTTCGAGATTTTCTGTTTCTGTATCTTTCTCTGTCTCTCTCTCTTTTTCTCTTTTTCTCCCACTTATTTATTTATTTATTTGTAATTCGTATTACTTAATCCGTGCATCACATAAATCACTATCAATCACGGAGAGTTGCGCCGCTCCTGCCTACCTCTTGTATCCGACTCGTGGTAAGTCAGCTATTTTTCTTAATAACTCAAAAAGTAAGCTTCAGACAAAATTTTGTCAAATAAAAAGTTATTTTATAATTTAGTCAAGGATATGTATTTTCAAAAATAACGGGTTGTTCTGAATTACCTTGTATAAATTTGCGATTTGTTACGCAAAGTGAAGTCTATCTTACACCGATAAATACTTTATTATTATTGTGTAACTTATGTTATTGTTAAACAATTATGACTTAAGGCTCGTTAATAACAAGATATATATAAGGCCTTACGAGCCATTTGCAGGATGTTTGAGTAGAAACTGTACGTGTATATATATACATACACATGTAACGAGTTCAACTTGTAAATTTTTACAAGTGAGTGTTTTTTGAGTTGAAAACTCAATTCTTAAAATCATACGGGGTGCTGGATTTGCATCTCACATATGACAGACAAAATTTATATATTAAGTTATATTTGTTCAAAAATTACGCTGGCTGAAGATTAGCGTTAACAACATTATCAGACCATCTTCGATATATGTATGAATATTGCGAGACTAACTCCAAGTGCCTCGGTGGCCTAACAGGGAAGGCGATGGCACGGAAAGCCGGAGATTCCAGGTTCGACTCCTGGCCGAGGAGTTTTTTTCGCAAAATTTTAAAATTAGTTAGAGGGGTATCCGAGGTCTGTCATATGTGAGATGCAAATCCAGCATCCCGTATGATTTTAAGAATTGAGTTTTCAACTCAAAAAACACTCACTTGTAAAAATTTACAAGTTGAATTCATTACATGTGTATGTATATATATACACGTACAGTTTCTACTCAAACATCCTGCGAATAGCTCGTAAAGCCTTATATATATCTTGTTATCATGTTATTGTGTAACTTATGATTTCTCATTTAGCGATATTGTTTTATTATATATCACTTCTTTTATAGAACAGATTTTGTTTTGAAGAAATATGAGGCATAATTGTAATAAGGCACAATAATACTGTTTTTAAAATACTATTGTTTGGTTTTATGTTTGGATTTTAAATTTAAATAAAATAAACACAAAATAATAAAATAAAGAGAGAACATATTATTTGTATGCGTGTACTTTTCGCTTTTTTTACCTTTTGTTGGAAAGTTAAAATTACTTGCGTACTAAACATGATTCATTTTATTGATGATTTATTAGTGTAATTATGTAAACGTTTCTCGTTTAAAGACGTAACCATTAGTATGCGGCTTATATATTTTTATATAATTTTCATAGTGGATAGTAGAACAATATTGAAAAAGTATTATCAAAAAAGTCTGTTTAAATTGGCTTCATTAACTCAATGCGGAGATGTTTCAGGACGTAGGATGGATCAACGTTGTCTAAATCTTTTTGAGTTTAACGTATGTTATAAAACCCAATCTCGCAATATTATTTTTTGTATCGCCAAAACGGAGAATCGAATATTATTGTTTTTGCCGCCATATATATACATATTTGATAAACAAAATTGCACTTATTCTTTTTATTAATATCTACTTGTTTGGAGCGATCAAACTATTCATTTTACGACCTAGAAGATAAGCTCTCACAGCTCTGTATACTATAAAGAAAGCACGCGGTCTATTGATTTTACATTTACCTGTATAGATGGAGTAAATATCCGTGAAGCGTGATAGTTACACGTGGGATTGCCGTACACAACGTCGTTTGGCGTCAGCCACACCGTGTCGGTTTCAACGTCAGCGTTACATCGCCCCCATCGTAATTTGCTTTGTATGCGATTCGCCATCTAGTATACGAACATGTCCACACGATGACAAGACCGATCAGCAAGTTCAACTATTGCCAAAGCGTTCTGCCACAACAAACTATAGTTTCTCAATAACAAAAATGTCATTTCTTATTTTCAGACGTTGGAGATGTTTTCAAATTTACGCAGTGTATCTTTCAATGACAACGTAAAATATTTTTTTAAATATCTGTTTTATACGACTTTTCAATACGCAATATATTTGTCATGTATATATATTTTGATTTTACATTTATTATTTTATAAAGGTATTGTAAGTATTACAGAAATAGGTGTATACTTCCAATTTGTTCTTTATCAACTACAGCACTTTTACCAGTGCATTATCACATTAGATTAAAGCATAATTATTTCTGCCGAAACTATATATGCTGAATAGAATTAGTTTATTTAATTTGTGTTAAAATAGAAAAAACGTAGAAGTTTATAATCGTCGTATTTATTAAAATACATTATATACGTCGTATACAATTTATTACTCTCTGTGCGTGCAGCTTTTTCTTTCTCTTTCTCACACTGACTTGTCGACTTTGTAAGATCTCGAAAAAATTACCTTTTCAAAAAAGGCGCCAAGTACACACGCCACACGTATATCTAAAAAAAGTATTATTATATTATTATACTACATAGAAACTCTTTCTCTACAAAATCTAGTCTACAAAAGAAATAATATCAGAAAGCCGTCAAGGAATTCTTGTATGTTTATAGATTGTTTCAAAATAAAATAATATAAAATGGCCAAAAGTCGAAAACCTGTGTGGAACTGTTTTCAAAATAAAAAATATTTAATGCAAAAAAACTTGGCGCGGCTGCACCAAAAGCTATATTCAACTAAAATTCAGTATGATGTGATAGCTACTCAATAGCTTTTTTTATTAAGCGCACAATTATGAAGTATGTACTTTTCGAACTCTTTTGATAAAATAACATTATTTTCTTTCAAACAAAGACAAAATCATCTAATGGTAATTCTCAAAAATATCGAAAATTACTTGAATACTCTATTGAATAATACAGGGTCTTTCAGATTAAACGCTCACGCAACAAACATAAAAAACTCCTATAAAAATTTTTTTTTTGCTTCATCGATGGTAACACTGAATTCCCCAACTCGGGACGAAAATATTCGGCTACTGGTTAAGTCGGTGAAGTTTGTTTATAGTGTCAAAATGTACGATTTAACGGAACGCGTATTTCTTGTGAAAACGTATTACTCGACTAATCATAACCTCGCTC
>NW_018020909.1:29351-38396 GCF_002006095.1 Pseudomyrmex gracilis | reverse complement strand
CATAGATTAAAACGAGTTGTTGAAAATGACGGTGGTCACATCGAAAATATCCTAAAATAAGCTTTCTTTTCGTGTATAACAAATAAAAATCGGTTCATTTTTGTAGGAGTTTTTTATGTTTGTTGCGTGAGCGTTTAATCTGAAAGACCCTACTTGAATAATAAATTACTTTTACAATTATTACTACACTTGAAGAGCTATGCTAATTAATTTATTATAAAATTAAACTTCCATATGAAGTGAATAGCTTGCGTATCAGTACTGTCTTTAGTTTTCAGTGCAGCCGCGTGAAGTTTTTTTGCATTAAATATTTTTTATTTTGAAAACAGTACTACATGGGTTTTCGACTTTTGGCCGTTTTATACTATTTTATTTTGTAACAATGTATAAATATACAAGAATTCCTTGGCGCTACTTTCTGATATCATTTTTTTTCTAGAAAAAGAGTTTCTCTGTAATATAATAAAAAATTTAGCAATACTTTTTTTAGAGATACGTGTGGCGCGTGTATTTGGCGCTTTTTTTACCTTTTTTTTGAAAAGATAATTTTTTCGGGATATCATTCATTTTTGCAGAATATGTTTTCGACAAACACTTCTTTTAATACACAATTTAATATATTTCTTAATAATAACAAAAATACATATAACAGATAATGTATATAAAAAAGTGTTGAAAGTGCTTGCATCTTTTTATTATTTTATGTGGATTCTAATCAAATCGGCAAAAAAGTGGTTTTACTATTGTTTTTATTTATTGCAAAAATATTAAAATGTTTAATTATTTCAAGCAATTAGATATTTTCTGTGAGTTGGTTTTATTGTTTTGGAAGTTTTTGTGACAATGCAACGTAAATTTGACCAGGACTAAATATAGGATTGCCTATGTTCATAATAGAATTCCGTATGTCCATAAGCGTTGGACAAACTCAGTTCTTGGCTTTTATGAATAGTGATTCCATAACTTAAAGACAATAGAAATTGTTTTCTAATAACATAAGCTTTTTCCATTGAAATTTGACGCTTACTTTTTCAATTGAAATTCTAACCTGACGATAAGCAAAGTTTTACTTTTTTGCGTACTCACTATTTGAAATATTCCGAATAAAATAACAAAAGTAATTGTACTGTTTACAAGGCTCAAGCTAGCATTAGTATTACGTCTTCTCATAACTTTTGCTCCGATCTTAATAATAATTGTTTTCGAAAGTTTGGCTGTTCTAGAATTATCATCTTCAATATTTGACAATACGTTTAAAACGTTTTTTTTGGTAATTATTTAGAAAGCGGACTTCCTCACCGATTTCAATGAGATCGAAATATGTTGTTAAGGATGTTATTCTGAAAACAACTTTTCCCTATACATGTTACCGCCGGTCGGCTTTCGTTTTCGAGTTATAAACAAATAAAGGTTTATTACGATTATTACAATTATTTCTGAAAGTAATCACGTTATGGAAAAAGGTGTCAAACAAGAAATGTAGGAAATTCGATTTTCTATAAAAAAGGTTATGATATTTATTTACCTAGCTCCAATCGTTTTCATGTTAGAACGTTAAGTCCATTGCATTTACGTATATATTACAATGCGTAACGTGATGCGTGATAACCTCAATAAACTCGAGTTGAAACAAACACAAGTTCAGATCAATTGTTGCACAAAATTATTTTTTATTAATGTTCGCGATGTAAGCGTATAGGCAGGGAGGGCTGCGCCCCCTCTGCACTCCCTACTAAACCTAACCTAACCCTAGCCTAAACTCTTCTTTCTGCATTCCTTCTCGCAAAATTTCCACAATGGTTAATCTATGTTACTATAATATCAATAGAAATGAGTAAAAATTTTGCGAGGGGGAATGCAGAAAGAAGAGTTTAGGTTAGAGTTAGGTTAGGTTAGGGTTAGGTTAGGTTTTGTAAGGAGGGTGCAGGAGGCGCAGCCTCCCCTGCCTATACGCTTACAACACGAAACTTTTTTGGTAATCTTGACATGAAGCGAATGTAATTGAAAGTCGTATTTGTTAATTAAATTCTTCATTGTTTCTTAACGGAGGGAGCAGGAAGGAGAGGCAAAGCCTCTCCCCCTGCGAGGGGCATAGTCCCCTCTGCCTACACGTGTCATACAAAAAACATATTAACTTAAGAAATTGACGCAATGTTGGAAAATTAGTATTCAATTATGAAAGCTCTTTTGTTTATAACTCGAAAACTAAAGCCGACCGGCGGTAACATGTATAAAGAAACGTTGTTCAGAATAATGTTCTTAACAACATATTTCAAGCTCATTGAAATTGGTAAGGAAATCCACTTTCTAAATAATTACCTTTTTTTTATTAAGGTATTTATCGCGCGACAGTCTTATTCAAAATTTTAATTTTACGCTACAAAAAAATACTATTCTCAGAACTCGATTCTCACATGTCGTACGAATAATTCAGACTTTATCAACATATCATTAGTGTAGAAGTAAATAAATAGATTTATTATGCTCCTAAAACCTATCAAAACTTATTACTTACATATATTTAAACAATTTTACTTTTTTTTGCTAACATGGTAAACTTTTATTTGGTAGCGACTGTCCACGCTTTACATCAAACGGCAATCTGACAACTTCGCGCGCGTCTAACTAAATCTGTCAGTTTGTTTAGCTGTCACACAAAACTACTAAAATGACTTCTCAATTTTACAGATACTAAAACAACGCTTAAAATGCTAAACAAAACAATTTTGAGTATAATAGAAGCAAGAAAATCGATGTGTTAAGATCTAAGTACGTTGTGCGCGAAGCGACATTGTTGCCGCCGTTACTCGCCTAACTATGCTTTGTCAAACAATATTACAATCTTTCCGCGGCTTTAAATATGACAACGATCATGTAATCAGCTGTACGTGAGCAAAAATATTTGTAGAAAAGTGTCGTCATATAGTGACAACTTTTCTAGACTCACGTTCTACCATTACGCAGTCTGGTGGCTAAATCTGTAGATTCACGCGTCAGCTCACATCTGTTTGTCTGACGACAACGTGGACGTTTCTTAACTGTCTGAATGTAGTTAAAAATCAGACTTTAATATATTTCTATTGCTAAGGCATAGAGAAAAAAATCTTAATCGTTTTCTAATGTACTTAAACCTCAGCTTTTGAAGAAACCTAGGCACAACTCAATCGGTTCACCGTTGATGAAATCTGAAAATTTCAACAGTGTCATTCGGTCGCACTCGCGTAAATGAGGCACGGGAGCGTCGCGCCGGGCACGCACACTTCGTTGCGCGTAACTTGGCGCGAGGCACCCGTGCCTCTTGATATGTTGAGTTGGAGCAAACACTACAGAACTCGGAAGACATATAACAAAGACGTAAAAAAATTTTTCAATTGCTTGTATAGCTGCATTAAACCAAGGATGTATTTAAAATGATGAATACTTTTTACAATATTTCAGTAGCGTGCACCCAAAGAAAGCGAGAAAGAAGAAAAAGAAAAAGCCAGATGTACGCTTTCTCGAAGCTTTAAGCTTATTTCACGCGGATGAATAAGAATAATTTGCTAAAGAGTCCCCGTCTAATTTACTCACAATCCTGCTAGCCAAATTTTCTTTTCCTGTCTTTGCAGAAAATCCTTATCGTATTATGTATATACTTATGTTATATATTCATTATCCTATAGCTTTAAAAAGGGAAAAGCTCCATGAAGTTATCTTACTTGAAATCGATCCACAATCTCACGAGTTCTTTTTCTGGAGCTGTTCTCTCTCTCTTTCTGCAAAAAATATCGTTTCATTTCTACTGCTGATGCTGTAATTGCGTACTACGTGATATTTCGCGTGCATGCCTAGTTATTATTTCGTAGAAGATACAATGCGATACTTTCGCATTAGAATACCATGACAATTGTATGCATCGGATAACGTCAACGTGTATGCAAATGATAGATAGTAAATTACAGTTTATACGAGATCTAGGCAAACGGGATCTATGCAACAGTCAATCTGCGCAAAAGAAATTGGCGATCGGTGTCTTGCCGCTTCTTTCTCTTTATATTATACGTGTAGCAAACAACGCGGGTGCAAAAATATTAGGAATATTAACGTGCACTTATGCTATGCCTATAGACATTCTGGCGAGTAAACGGTATGGCATGTAAGTGCACGTTAATATTCCTAATATTTTTGCACCCGCGTTGTTTGCTACACGTATAATATAAAGAGAAAGAAGCGGCAAGACACCGATTGCCAATTTCTTTTGCGTAGATCGACTGTTGCACAAATCCCGTTTGCAACAATCTCGTTTGTACAGAAAATTGTTGCGCATACCCCGATTATTCATAGTCGTCATTTCACTGGTGTTGTACTTGACTAATTGTAAGATTTTATTTACCTAGATTGAGAGGGTGTTTGTTATACAGATTCCATTTGCCATATCCTATTTGCACAGAAACTTAATTGCACCTACACGCACATTGCATGTCACGTGTATACCTTGATTATTTTTATACATTTGTAAATATTTTGTTTGTATCACACACTATCGCACACGTATGGACGGGAAAAAAGCGGGGTCCCTTCCCCAGCACTCTCTTTCCAAAAAAACCTGACCTAATCTATATTGTGTTCTTCTGCCGACCCACTAGTCTCGCGGTCTGAGTGCAGAAACTGCGAACATGGAGATCCCGAGTTCGAATCTACTTATCATCTTAGGATTTTTTCTGAACCGATCTTTCAATCAAATAAATCGGTTAATTGTCGAACTAACTCGAGCTTCTAAAAATTAATTCAAGTAAAATCTCGAATTAATTTCTCTCTCACAAGGCAATCTTAAGTCATAATACCAGAACACGAGCCCAATGCGGACACGCTCACTATAAAAAGACGGCCGTGTATCGCGTGATAGTGATATACTGCATAATCCTCACTCGTGTGAATAGAATGGTAAAAACAGAAAAATAGTAAGAGAGACCAGATTAAAGACAGTAGAAAAAGAAGAAGAAGAGAATATGGTCCGCAAAGATCGTAAACACGGTCATGGATATGTTAAAATAATGGCATTTAAAAAGCGTCCTTCACGAATCGGGATCTGTGCATTAAGGTTTTTGCGCAAACGAGATATGCGCAATATTATTTTTGTGCAAACAGGATTCTGGACAAATGAGATCTGTACAATGATCATTATAAGCAATTAGTCTGCGCAAAAATTTTCTGTACAAACAGATCTAGGCAAAATCTGTGTAACAGTGGATCTGCGCAAAAGAAATTTTGGCAATCGGGATCCTTCTGGATAAAGTACTAAGACTAATTATTGCGAATAAACGGCATATTGTGAATTAACGTTTGTTACTAAAGAAATAAATGTAAGGAGGAATATACCGGCGCTGCGTTGTACAATATAATATACTCATTCGTGGCAGAAATATAAACAACGTGTATATAAAGCGCTAACACGGCGATCGTTAACCCCGATATATATTTCATGTTAAAAATTAAAGAATTTATTCACTTAATTATACATTAATATTGCATAAAAATAGAAAAATAATAAAGCGTGTAAAATGCGCAGGATAATTGTTAACTACATAGTCTGATCCCGGTAAGATAATAAACAAAGAGGTAACTAAACTAAAAAAATTAAGGAGAGAGAACTCACCTACGAAAGTCTTTGCTCCAACAAGCGTAAATCACGGGATTCATCCCACTATTAATCCAGCCGAGCCACGTGACAGCGGCGGATACTATTTCCTCTTGCCAGATGCATTTTGTGCAGAATCCCGACCACAGATTCACAACAAAGAATGGCAACCAACAAATAATAAAGACACCCATTACAATACCAAGCGTTTTCGCCGCCTTCTTCTCTTTGGCAAACTTGGCGAGCTTGCGCGAAAGAGAGAAATTTTTGCCTATGTGCTGCTTGTTGTTAACCCGCGTGGATGGCACTCCGGTAAGGCCATTGTTGTGGAGCGGTACTGTTAACGGTTCCTCAAGATCTTGGAGATCTTCAGGTGTGCTCGAAGTGGTGCGAAAAAGATGCCGGGCGTCAGTGTTAGTGGCACCGCCCCGGTGTATTCTCAGCGTGAGCTCGAGCTCGCCCGAGGCCATCATCACTTGCTTCGTGCCGAGTTTCAGACTTCTCGTCTGTATCACGGCTGCACGATAAATCCTATAATATGTGAATACCATTACAAACAGCGGCAAGTAAAAGCTGATTGTCGACGAGAATATCAGGTAGCCGAGGTTCTCCGTGAACGGACACTTGTTCTCGGGCACTTGCTCGGTGCGCACGGCGCGCCACCACGCTATTGCCGGGAAAGAGATCGCACTCGAGCAGATCCATACGATGGCGATTAGGATTGCCGCGCGTTTCCTGCTCATGCGAGTCGGATATGTGAACGGATCGGTGATTGCCCAGTACCGATCCAAACTGATCACACATAGATTCAGGATAGACGCGGTGGAAAAGAGAACGTCAAGCGAGCGCCAAATGTCGCACCAGTCGGTCGTGAATACCCAGCGATTCTCCAACACTTCATACACCGCACTGACAGGCATCACCACTAATCCCACTAGGCAATCAGCGCAGGCCAACGAAGTCACAAAGTAGTTCGTGGCAGTGTGAAGATGCCTTTCGCGAAACACCGCGAGTATCACTAACGAGTTGCCGAAGACCGTGGCGACAGAGAAGAGCAGCAAAACGATCGCAAGACCAATTCGATCTGTGGCGAGATCCCAGAGAGAGACGTGCGAGTTGTTGAACAGAGGATAACTCGTATTGTAAAAGTTTTTGCCGAGGTCGTTGTTTACTGCGTTTGCTTCTTCTTCCCAGTTCAGTAAATAAATCTCGCTGTCGTTCATGTTTTGTCGTGCGCGATCGGGAAAGTCGCTACCTACGACAACGATCTCCCGATGACCGCAATCACCCTGACAAATGTCCAAGATGATCTTGATCTTTCTTGATCGTCGCTGGATAACTGAATGTCAAAGCATCAATGTGACGAAATATCTCATTCTCGTTCGTTTTCTCATATCGTCTCGTGTGAATGCTGCAAATTATTAGAATTCTGCAAGACGCCCGATCATATTTCAAACTTGCCAACTTGTCACATAAGACACCTCGAATAAGGAAATCCGATACTCGATCTTTGTTGTTCTTATAAATCAGCTGTATATTCTATGAAATCTTGATTTTTTTCTTGATATATATTTCTCATGTAGACATCTATATTCGAGAGTGATGTTTGGCACTACGTGCACGTTTTGGTTACGATATTTAAAGCAACGTGCAAAATGTATATGACACTGTTGTAATAACGTTGTGAAGTAATATTAAAAAGTTCAGACGCTGACTCATTTAGTTAGGATTATCTTTCTTCTTAAACCTGAAACAAGTAAATAATTTTGTAAAAGTAAACTTAGTCTTTTCAAAAGAATCACACTGACATGCAAGAAGAAAAATAAAACGCAAGTTTTATTTTACATCGGATATATTACAATCTCTTGAAATCTATTTTTGCTCAGCAAAAAGCTCTGAATTTTCCGAATCAAGCTTTCCTCTTCGCTAATAAAATAAGCATTCTCTTCATTTTAATTTTACATACATATATATATTAATTTTATATATATTAATTTTACGTACATATACATGTACGCCGTAAAGTATACATATAAATTAAAGAATAAGAAGTTACGAATACACACACAAATATACATAAATACACAGATTAATTTGCCCAAGTCGGTTTCCTCGAATTACAACCGCAAATTCCGTAATTTACGCCGCAGATTAATAATGAACTACCAAAATAAAAAACAAATATGTACTAACATAATTTAACTTTAAGTGAACTTTCTCGCTTTGACAATTTTATTGACCTATATCAATGGCTTCAATTTTGCCGCAGATATAACGACGAAGAAATTTCCCTACAAGGCATGATAAACTCTTTTGGATTGATATTAAAGCTATCATGTCGCGTCATTGTAATTTACATATAGGATACTCGGATCATTTTCTGAAATCAGTTTTGTCTACGGAATATTGGATTTGAGCAGGCAGATCAAAATGTATTGAAAGGAAGAAAGGGATCAATCAACGCTAAATCGAACTTCTCGTAATATGACGATCAATATGTTATTAAAAAAAAAAGAAATATTTGTAAGGTAAAATGTTTAACGATACGTAATTACCGTTAACATATTCGATACATATATATCAAGAAGGAAACTTCGGTTTTCTATCGCTACCTTAAGCTCACGTTGCACGTGAACAATCAGTTTCAAAGAGCTTCAGCAATTTCTTTCAGCGTTATAAGCCACTCCCTTACTATGGCTCTCTATTTATGGATATTCATCGTTGAGTGATTATCACGATCATCTTTGACCCCGTACCCTCGCGTCCTCGTGGCTTCCCTCGTTTTAGCGATACAACACACACACACACACACACACACACACACACACACAAATATATATATATAGTCGGGCATATAACGTAGTCGTTGAAGAAAAGGCCGCCGTTGAACTTGGTTATATTATAGATGGACAGTACCAATGGCGATCGATATTTATGCATAGTATTAGAAAAAATAACTTTTTTAGTGCGGTCAATTTATTAATGAATATTATATATTCCTGGAGTAACATGCCAAGAACGTCGATTCTTTCTTGTTGTTAAAGAGAGTTTTTGTTTCGAACTAGAAGTAAGAGATACAGTGATTGGCCACTTAAGGAAAACTGCACTATATAGAGTAAATTATAAAATTAAATTTAATAACTTGAAGTAAATCTTCGGTATTACCCACACAGAACAAAAACTCCATGATTGTAGAATGATATCGTTTCTACGTCATTTTCATGATATCATGTGATATCACATCCCTGAAATATCACACAGATATTTTTCTAAGAATATTAGTACAGTTTTCTTTCAAGTATATCTCAAAGACATCGCTTAATGTATAGGAAATTTGAATGCAATGTATTACACTCCCGTGATAGTCTTATGATATTTTTGAAATATTTATTGATGATATCACAAATCTTCGCACAATATATTTTGCG
>NW_018020909.1:8550-29056 GCF_002006095.1 Pseudomyrmex gracilis | reverse complement strand
CATTAGCAGTCTCAGGCATATCCCTGAGATATTATTTGAACATCATTACTCGTTCGAAAATGTCTCAACGAGATATCTTTTGCACATTCAAAGTCTCTGTGAGATATCTTCAAGACATCTTAAATACATCATTGTGCCGTCTGGGAAGTTGTTTAATTTATCCAAAAAAGTGATCATTTAATACCACAAAACTGTTTGGTACACAAAGAGAACGGTTTCTTTAGATTTAACAAATTTTGTTAAATCCAAACAAATTATTTCATTGGAATAGTCGAAACAATCTTACTTTTAAACCAAACATTTCGATTGTTTGACTTTTAAAGTATTTTTTTAAGTTTAATAAAATAGTAAAAAAATTCTTTTGCGGCTTGCGTTCTTACACAGTTTCGAGAAATTTCATTCAAATTAATCTGTGGATGCTCGATTCAGCTCGCCGATTAACCAATGAACTTTATTGAAAGTGACCGAACCTGAAAACATCCCAAAATGATGGCGGGATTTGAACTCGAAATCTCTATATTCGCAGCCCCTGCACTCAGTCCGCTAGACCACTTGTCCTTTACTAAAATTTAATTATTTTTATCTACTTATTCTCAAGCTATCATACACATTTTATTTATTATTTCTTTAAATTATTATTTTATTAAAACTATTGCAGTGCAATGTACCCTAACGGTAATTAATTTGGCATCATGTAAAGAAATTTCCATATGGGAAGCGAATAGTGTAGAAAAGTTAGGTTAGGTTAGGTTAGGTTAAGTTAGGTTAGGATACAGTGTCGCAGCTAGCGAGCCACGGACCGCGGTACGCAGTACGCGTATGAAAAGTAACACTACACATAGTGAAAAAAAAACAGAATGTAGTAGATTCTTCACTTTAACACAATAAAAACTGTGAAGAAGTGACAATTTTTTATTATTTGTTAGAAATCAGAGTAATTATACGTACTACACTTTATTTTTAGCATCATGTGTGGTGTTACTTTTCATACGCGTGCTACATAGCGCTGCCTATGGTGTAAGTATATAGATGTGCTTTTGCGCATCGTTTCTCAACAGCCAATAGGAAAGTTGCCCCAACATTGTCCATATTGGAGTAGTAAAACGAATCGAATGTTTTATAAGCAGTCATAAACTGCATTTATTTTGCAAATAACGAGTAAGAAATAATATTTTATATGTTTTATATGGTTTGTCCAACATTTATTATTTATTAACAAACTTAATAACCGAAATACGTTAACAAAATTAATAATCAAAATACATTAACAAAATTAATAATCAAAATATATTAACAAAATTAATAACCGAAATACAAAATTAATAACCAAATATATATAAGAATTGTGACACACGTGCGGATAAATGATTAGAAGTTATAACTCTTAAATTTATACGTTCAGAAACACCACTCGTGTACACACGAGCGTTATTCTATCTTTGTTTTATCTAATGAGTAATAAAGATAAAATATACACGAGTGACGTTTCCGAATGCAACCTTAACCTGATGTATGACAATTATATCGATATTATATCGATTATCATGTATCGATATTTAAAAATGGAAGCGCTTGGGAGCTGCGCAGAACCGGACGAAATTGTGCTCGAGAACGAGCACACCTGTATACTTACACCATGGCGCAGCCAGTGCTCTCACGCTCTCGCTGCGTGATTCTCATTTCTTTTGCTCTTTCTACTTAATTATTTAGTACAACTAACTAAATTTAAATATTTATTGCAAAAAGGTTTGGTTACCTCGGTATCATATTGTTCTGTATTCTGCTTAATCAAATTAATTTCTACCGTAATACATCTTTTTGTTGACATTACCAAAAAACAATTTATTGTGTAATTGCAACTTAATTTTATATTGCTACTTACCAAACGTGAATAATCAACTAAATTTGCGTTATCAGTTCAAACAGTTAACGACATTTTGCTTATCCAATCAAATAAATATTACATTTTGCCAGTTTAACAAAATTGTCCAATGAAAAATGGCTATTTGTAAATAATTTTTTTTTGTTACCATTACTATAACATTTTTCTTAGTCTATTAGACGTCGACAGCTCCATGCGACATTTAATAGATGTCTAATGGATGTCTGTGTGGGTACTAGCTCAAACTATAAAAATTGCAAATAAAATAATACATTTATTAGAAACTTTGTAAACTTATTCAAAATTTGATAAAATATTTTCTATAGTCAAAATAGACAGTTATTGGCCATATGAGTTCTGTTAATATCTGATTACATAACAGTTATCATAATTTTTTGTTTTGTCTTATGAAAATATAGTAATGAATATTTTATTTATAACACATTAAAAACTAACAAACCTACTTACATTTGTATCTATAACTCAAAATAAGAGGCCAATGATGACTGTCACATGATTTTCATAACCTTAAAAACAGTGATTGGCCAGTTAGCCAATGTTTGTCGTATAACAATAATTTTTTTTTTTTTGAGCTTCTTAAATATTATAATATTACTTTTATTTGGAGCAGGAAACCTTAATTAATATTAATATTAAATTATATTAATATTAAACCTTAATTAATATTAATATTAATATTAAAATGTTTATTATTTAGAATATAATGATAGTATTTATTTATATTTATTACTTTTTTAATACATGGCCAATTACTATTGGGAGGCCAATAACTGTACTGTTTACTCCTATAATGTGCTTCCGGAATAGTTAATGTTTTAATAGTTAATGTTTTAATAGTTTAGGTGTGCAATTGCAACTCTGTATTTTGCTACATATCAATGCAGCTGAGTCAGAGGAAGGAGGAATCTGTTTTATAAGACTTGATCGCATTCGCGTTTGTGATATCGTCGCGACCAATTGTGAAATCGTATAAGATTGGCCAAATGATGTAATCGTGTAAGCCGGAAGTCAGTGGGTGCCTATATAGTCCATTCATTATCATGTAGAATTCTGTTCATATAGTTCAGTTTATATGTGTATAAAAGATTTGATTATCATCTTGTAAAAATATATTTATTTTCTCTTTTTATATGTCTCGAAAAAACCAGAAAAATTAAATTAAGAGAAGTAATTATGAATTTCAAAAACCATGAATAATTAATTTTGAGTTGCACTTTATTTTTTATAAAATAAGTTTTTCAAATGATTCCTCTTCTCCAAATTGACAACTTTAAACTAAGTGGAAAAAAGACCGCGGGTTTGTCTCATCAAAAACATAAAGATTAGTTTTATTTTTCATTTGCCCAACACGTGGAAGATTACCAGATAATAAATGAAAACAAAATGATGCAGTAAGAAAATAATTTGGAAAATTTATCTGAAGATTGTTTCATTTTATAAGAAGGCGACTCTTTATCGTGCTGACATAAATTAAATCATTTACGTTCTTTTAAACTTTTTTGTACGCTTAGAGACACACGATTAAACTTGAGAATTACGCAAGCAATTTATGAGCGCGCGAGTTTGCTATGCATAGTTTGACGCTGCGCACTGATACTTTGGTCTTGAAATTCTTCAATTATCATATAAATCTACTTTCTTACAAAAAATCTATTTTAAAAAAACCATCAAAATAGACAAAAACAAAAACGACATTAGAGCGTTATTTATGCGGCGTCATTTTCATTAATATTTTTTTTGTCGATGTTACAGCCTATTCAGAGAAAAGACTTATGACGTTAATCCTTTGTAGTCTATGAATAGCGAATGCTTTCTCAATAAGCTTCTAATCTTCGCTTTAATTTTGTTTTGTCTCAGAATGAATATTTTTTTATTGTCGTATTTCTCTATCGTTATCGTATCGACGTCCCATGTATTTCACTCTTTTGAACAATGTCGACCATTACTATATGCACTTTTATGCAAAGAACAAGTTAAATAAAGTGCTGCGTATATGTCAAATGTGAAAAATTAGTACTTAAAAGATATTAAAGAAAAGCGTAAAATTGCCGAAATGGAAAAACAATAAGCAGACATATATCGCAAGAATTTTCTTAACATTACGTATCCTATGTATAATTTGGCGGAATCATCTGACATGTATTCCGAAAGTTTTATCATGCATCACAATCTTTTTCTATATTTTACAGATACTATTTAAAAATACATTTTTTAAATATATTTTTTTCTCTGCAAGAAAGTTCAAGACAAAGACGAATAAAAAATAAACCTTAATATCAGACTTTTTTTATACTTAAAAAGTATCGCGTTTTTTTCTTGAGTTATAAAAAAGAGAGTTTTTTTCACAAAAAAGTTTACGATTATACTTTGATTCTTTGGAAGTATTTTTTAGGCATTTTTTAAAGTAGATAAAATCTCTAGGCTCTAAAGTAGAAGTATATATTTCGGCTCTAGAGTAATATAAGTAATATATTCCGGTGGAAATTGATAAAAATATTATAAGATATTAAAAAAAATATCACTTATTCTAGCATTTAGTACGTCGAAGTAAGTTCAAATTTTCTAAATTAAAGAACTATTTTGTAAACACTATCATGGAAAAAAAGAAAATAATAATGACATAATTATTAAATAAAGATACTAAAACGGGAGGTCATACGCGCCGCTATACGTACCACTTATGCACCGATCGTGGACCAATCATATATTCTGCCGACAATAAAGATTAGCGAGCACTGCTAAGAAGGTCTTCATTAGCGTATTATCGCCAGATAACACGTTAATTGTCCCTGAATCTAGCATGTCCCGCTTGCACGTGAGCTCCAAGGTCACGGTCCTTCTTGATCGTCAGTATTCGATCGATTTGCACGATTGATACATGACGTCGGGATGACACTCGAGGCGCAAGAAATAACGATGCCATCGAAATTGATCGCGTTTGGTTTCCGAATGTTGACATCGAGCGTAAGCGAACGATAAGGAACATGATCGAGGCGGGATCAAAATGAGCGATCGGTCGAGAACGTCCCAGGGAAGTACCCTAATTACGCACACACACCAATGTAAATGAAGGAAAAAACGTGACTCAAACAAGTCTCGCGCGGTAATCTTTCTCAGAGAAACGCGAAACGTGTTTCGCGGTTTTAGGCGTCCGACTGCCACCATCGCGTGGCTCGTAAAGCTCTGTATTCGTCGCGCTTGCGCGCCGCATCGAACCGCGTCGAGCCGCATCATCCCCGCGCGCACACACACGCACTTTTGCCCTTATCAACTTTTACTCCAAGGTACCCTTTTCTTGCACGTGCGTCACTGTAAGCGAATATATACGAGTATGACGTAGAATTTTTTCTACTTTGTGACATCATCAGTATATCGACCTACGCAGGTCTTAATTATTATTCCGGCGATTTTTACAATCTCGCGTCTTCCGCAATTTTATAATCTTGGAGATGCGCTTAGAACAAATATTATATTATATTAATATTATAATAATATAATATTACATTATAATATTATATTAATATTATAATAATATAAAATTTGCTATTGCTTACATTATTTAAAAATAAACACAGTATATAAAATCAGGAAGAGAGAGAAACGTATCTGTGAACACACATTTGCAACATACGATAAATTCAACATGCAATTAAACTTAAATTTGAATTTACTCAAAATTTAGTCCACATAGCCGCCTTTGTTTGATTGTCGAATAAGAATGTCGCGGTAAAAGATTATTTTCCTGTTGGACAGCAGTTTTTTTTTGTCTGTTCTAGGATCACTACAACATTTGCCACACTCTTCTCTTATATCAGCGCAACATTTGACATTGCAATATCCTTCTGTTATGATTTCTCTATTTGTAAAAAAGTTAACAAATATTCGATTATATTGAAAATCGATAAGAGAGCATAAAAATAGTCACACATGTAGAAGAGCAGCAGTTCCCGTATTTTATGCATTGCGAACAAAATTTTATTGGTTCACACTCTGTAAAATTTGCACAACAATTTCAAAACTTAGTAAAAGTACTTGCATAAATTTCAGTGTTTTTATTATCAGTATATATTTTCAGTTACAAGTGACATATAACAGAAATTAGCGAAAAATATTAGATTTGGATTTATAAATTTTTTATTTTCGGTTTTCGGCACAGCATTTTTCTACAATATTCTGCTTGATACTGTCTGTCTTGGTTTCTTCATTTTTAAATTTACAACAACCGGACATACAACAACCGCCAGCTGCATCTCTTGCTCTAGTATAATAGATATTAAACAGTTTGAAATATAGAACAATATCACAAACAAATGTCTAGCGTACAACAAACCATATAACGATAAATTCAATATGCAATTTAAATTAAATTTGAATTTATTCAAAATTTAGCCTATATGACCGCCTTTGTAACCTTTGTTTGATTGTCGAATAAGAACGTCACAGTAATAGATTATTTTCCTGTTGGACAGCAGTTTTTTTCGTCTGTTCTAGGATCATTACAACATCCGCCACGCTCTTCTCTCATACCAGCGCAACATTTGGCACCGCAACATCCTCCTGTCTTGATTTCTCTGCACATTTTGTCGAGTTGCATGATTGAATTATTAACATTTTTTATAACACTGTAATGCACGCACTTCTAAAATTGTCATTACAAAAACCAGGCGACCATATAGGTTTGCACGATGTAATAACTGTATATATACTATAATATTATATTATATTTATTTTAAAGCAAATATTGCAATCTTTACTTTTTGCTGCAACATCCAAATTCTTTGTCTTTAGGGACTGTATCGTTTTTCTTTACGCTTTTTCTGTGAACATAACATATGTATAAAAACATATATATAGAATAGAAAGAATAAATTAAAAAATAAAGATTTTGATATTATAAAATTGTATTGTATTGTTATATCAATATTTATAAATTCATAAGTGTATGTGTGTGCGCGCGCGCATGACTTACTGATCGCATCGACACGTTACTTGACCGGCATATCCCTTTTGACTAATAACTCGTCTGTAATAAATCATATATAATATCACATGCACATATAAATCTCACATATGCATCAGACGAATGTTTCTGAACTCTAATATAAATAAAGATTTTTATAATATGTATTTCATACACCAAATCCGAAGGAATCAATATAAATGGTTATAAAATTGATGTTTTACGTGATGTATATATAAATAAAACACTTACGTGCAATGATCACACATAATGAACTTTTACAATGTATATTATTCCTATTTCAGATAATTACTTTCAATTCTGGAGAAATTTTGAGAAATTTTGACAAAATATATAATAACATTGAGCGTAAAATTTACATGAGAGACGCGAATTATATGTCCTATAAATATGTTATGCGTTACTATGGTAATTGTAATTTTTCCAATAACATTTTTTACATAGAACATTTTGTTATAATTTCATTCTAATACATGAAGAATAATTTTGCTGTATTTTTTTATTATTATAGTTGCATAGATACGTTATGTTATTTAGCGCAAAGCAGCTAAGTTACAAAAATGTATAATAATTAAGAAGAGAAACACGTGTACACACACCAAGCTGGGTAAACAATCACAATTGTTTAATGTATTTTAATGTATTTTTATATATATTAATATATAACATATAATAATTTCATATAACATATAATAATTTTTTAAAAACATTATCTTTTTTAAATAATACTTTGTATTTTTATTTGTAATTTTTTAAATGTAAAATCGATGCTTTTTGTACATAATATACATTTAAAATTTTGACAGTAATTATTCTTAAATAAAAGGTGCATTTTGTAAAATCTGCAAACAAAGAAAGAGTGAATTATAAAAACGCTAAAACGTACTTTATTTTATAATATACTTACATATGGATGCGCTTTAACATAACATATAGCTATTCGAAAAGCTTTATCACAGGCATGCTCTGATGCTGAAAATTTCATTATGTTAATTCATAACATTCAACTACAATTTTTTGAATGTCTGACATATGCTTTATATAAATATTAGTGTGATTATGTCAAACTAAACCTATTCAAATATACATTTACTTTAAAATTGCAATACGTGTAAACAAATATTGTTGCAGAAATTTGAAAATCAAATAAAAATAAAAATACTTACGAATTGATTTGCAGCGATTAAAAACTTTTCTCGATGATTTATGCATATTATGCGGCAGATGACGCAGTAGTTTTTCAATATTTACATTGTTATCTTTATTAAGAAGACCGCTCTTCAAGAGAAAGCATCTTATGTAACATTTTAATTTCATATCATCCTGTTGAGTGTTACCAGCCTTTAATCGTTTTAAGGATACTGTGGATCAAAAGAAACCAATTAAAACAGAAGTAAAAGAATTTTTTTCAATATGCGCAAAATATCTTACCCCAAGAAACATTTGTTTGCTGACGGCAATCTCGTTTAAAGTCTGCTCGTGCTCGAACATAAAAAATTGAATAACTTCTATAAATAGATTAACAATTTAGTTTTTAAGATTAGTAAAGGCAAATACAAGCCATATACTAGGTTTTCGTGTATGAGTAAATGTATTTGTTTGAAATATATAAAGACAGACGTTTCGATCCCGACAGTTTGGACTTTTATCAGTATTATCTATACAAAATAAACAATCGTATCTAAGCAGGTATAAATTACAAAATAAAAAAGATTAATTTCTTACAAGAAGTTAATGGTCAAATCCGCGCGTCAATTATCTGGTGTCTTGATTCGCACAGAATATATACTTTGACTATGAAGCACGTGGTGATATGACTTTCTTATCAGGCGCTCACACATTTATACGCTTTTTCCCCCCGCAACGAATCTTACGACAAACGTACATATACGAACAGCGAACCGTGATACAAACTAAAATATTGTTATTGTAATTTCAATTTATAAGCTTCCAAAACCGAGAAATAAGGTTTTAGTTTTTCGGTATCTACAATAAAATCACATTGATTGTCTTGAAGTTTTATTTGGATCATTTCTGATATTGATCTTTTGTGAAAATGTTGTTCAGTGTTAAGAATTTTTGTGTTTTGCCAGTTGAAATTGTGGCCTATATCTAATCTATGTTCCGTGACCACTGAGATGTTGTCAACATTCCTATTGATCTGACTTCTATTTTCCGAAATTCTCGTTGTTAGTTTTCTCTTGGTTTTCCTCACGTAAGCTGCATTACAATTTTCACAATCCAATCTGTAAACCACATTTTTCTTTTGACCAGTTAATAGGTCTTTCAGCACTTTGATGTATCTATTTAATTTGTTTACACTTCGGCATGACACTGAGAAGCCCTTTTTATTTTTGAATATGTCTGATATCGAGTATGCTAATTTGTCGTAGATGACATCTTAATGACTGCTCCTATCGACTAATAAAACCATCTACTCGATCAATTTAACAACTATCACCAAAAACTAAAATTCACTATAGAAATCCAAATAGATAACACTATATATATAAACTTCTTAGATATTAGTTCAATAATTAAAAATAACAAAATATTAACAGATTGGTATCATAAACTAACTTTTTCAGGTAGATACCTTAACTTTTATACAGCTCACCATAATTCTCGAAAAATTGGCATGATTAATGGTATGGTCGAAAGGATTTTATATCTATCTCATCCTACTTTCCATGAAAAAAATTTTAAATTTTTGACTAATCTTTTATTATTAAATAACTATTCCTTACAACTTATCTTTACCGTAATGAAAAATAGGATAAAATTTCTCATTAATAACAATTTTAAAACACAAAATAACTCAAATAATTCACTTAATGACCAAGAACCAGTTCCAAAAAAAATACTTAGTCGTTCCCTACATCAACAAATTAGCATACTCGATATCAGACATATTCAAAAATAAAAAGGGCTTCTCAGTGTCATGCCGAAGTGTAAACAAATTAAATAGATACATCAAAGTGCTGAAAGACCTATTAACTGGTCAAAAGAAAAATGTGGTTTACAGATTGGATTGTGAAAATTGTAATGCAGCTTACGTGAGGAAAACCAAGAGAAAACTAACAACGAGAATTTCGGAAAATAGAAGTCAGATCAATAGGAATGTTGACAACATCTCAGTGGTCACGGAACATAGATTAGATATAGGCCACAATTTCAACTGGCAAAACACAAAAATTCTTAACACTGAACAACATTTTCACAAAAGATCAATATCAGAAATGATCCAAATAAAACTTCAAGACAATCAATGTGATTTTATTGGATTGATGGAAAAGTTCTGCGGATTTTTTAATAGATGACACTAGTGTCAGAAAATAATTATTGCGTGTCGTTCAAATGTCAGTCTACCGCACATATTTTGACAAGTCACACTACGCTTGACATTTGGCAGAAGTGTTTGTTTTGGTCGGATGTGTTTTGCGTGTACGGCATATAACTAAAATGGAAGATCAAAAATTGCATTTTTGCCATATTTTGCTGTTTTTATTCCGTAAAGGATATAAAGCGGCGGACGCTAAGCGCGAAATATGCGCTATGTATGGTGCCTTGGCCTTAAGCGCAGACACATGTGAAAGATGGTTTGCTCGCTTCCGTTCCGGAGAATTTAACCTCCAAGATGTACCACGCTCTGGACGGCCAAATTCTGTTGACGACGACCAACTCCTGGCTACAGTGAAGAGTGATCGACACTTAACGACTCGAGAGATTGCGAAGCGCTTCTGCATTCATCATACAACCGTTATGGATCGATTAAAAAAGCTTGGCATGATGAAAAAGCTTGATGTATGGGTTAGGGTGCCGCATGAACTGAGCGAAAAGAACATCATGGATCGGATTTTAGTGTGTGAATCACTCCTGAAACAAAACTCGCTAGACCCATTTCTGAAACGGATCATCACTGGAGACGAGAAATGGGTTGTCTACAACAACATTAAGCGGCGGAAGTCGTGATGCGGTCCGGGCGAGTCTTCACAAACGGTGGCAAAACCTAATTTGCATCCACAGAAAGTAATGCTATGTATTTGGTGGGACTATAAAGGAGTGTTGTGGTTCGAGCTGCTCCCGCAGGGCCAAACAATAGATTCGAAGAAATACTGCGCTCAGCTCGACAAATTGCGCAAGGTAGTGCAAGAGAAGCGGCCAGAATTGTTGAATAGAAAAGGTAAGATTTTCCATCATGACAACGCTCGACCACGTACTTCTTTGGTCACGAAAAAAAAATTGCAGAGCTTTGGCTGGGAAATGATGTAGCACCCATCATATTCGCCGGACCTTGCACCGTCTGATTATCACTTGTTTCGCTCGCTGCAAAACAATGTTGACGGTCATCAATTCGATTCAATGGAGGCCATCCAAAATCACCTCGTTGATTTTTTTGCCCACAAGTCCCAAGGGTTTTACGAGAGCGGCATCAAGGCTCTACCGAAACGTTGGCAACAAGTTGTAGATCAAGACGGTCAACATATTGTGGACTAAATTAATTTTTATAAATGTCGATTGTGTGTTTAAATTTTATACTAAAAATCCGCAGAACTTTTCCACCAACCCAATAGATACCGAAAAACTAAAACCTTATTTCTCGTTTTTGGAAGCTTATAAATTGAAATTACAATAACAATATTTTAGTTTGTATCACGGTTCGCTGTTCGTATATGTACGTTTGTCGTAAGATTCGTTGCGGGGGGAAAAAGCGTATAAATGTGTGAGCGCCTGATAAGAAAGTCATATCACCACGTGCTTCATAGTCAAAGTATATATTCTGTGCGAATCAAGACACCAGATAATTGACGCGCGGATTTGACCATTAACTTCTTGTAAGAAATTAATCTTTTTTATTTTGTAATTTATACTTGCTTAGATACGATTATTTATTTTTATAGATAACACTGATAAAGGTCCAAACTGTCGGGATCGAAACGTCTGTCTTTATATATTTCAAACAAATAAATTTACTCATACACGAAAACCTAGTACATGGCTCGTATTTATCTTCACTAATCTTATAAATTTCAACGAATACGACTCAATTTAGTTTTTGTTTTCATACACATACACATGTACACACGTACATTTATACAGGGTATTAGACAGTTGGTGTAATATCTCTTAAAATTGCATGTGCTATAATAAAATGAGAGGTGTGTTATCTAAAATTGCTAAAATGTGTGCATTGTATGCAGATAATGCTTGATAAAAATATTAACGAACAAAGCAATCTTATTACGTGATACGTATCAACTTCTACATAACATTTCTCCAAGAGAATACTGTTGTTAGTTTCAAATCTTACAATAATAGCATAAGTAATCATTATTGACAAAAGACAAGCGACACTGTTTGCGCCTTGAATTATGCCGCACCTGAGCGTGCGAGTTTTAGGCAATCTCTGATTTGTTAACTTTATATGCTTATAACTCAAAAAATATTATAGTCTCAACATTTTGATATTAAGAGTTTTGTTTCAGAATGACTTCGGAAATCTGCTGGTAAAATCAAATGTAGTAGTTACAAGACACTCTGTATATGTACAGTGTATACAAGGTGTCTCAGAATTGGTGTAACATCTCTAGTAAACAAGTAGAAGAAGTAAAACAAAGCCAATAAGTCCTACCATTTTGTTAGATTCGCAATACTTACCGAGATTTTAATTAACAAAGATCAGCGAATAAGCATGCATTGAGCTGTCTGACGCGCGTAAGACAGCCCGATGCTTATCGGCCCAGTTTTACTTCTTCTACTTGTCTACGAGAGATGTTACACCAATTCTAGGACAACTTGTATATATGAATGTCTCGTAACTACTGTATTTCTTTTTATCAGCAGATTCCCGAGGTCATTCTAAAACAAAAATCTTAATACCAAAATGTTGAGACTATAATATTATATACAGGGTGTCCCAGCAAGTCCGTATCACCGCTCGTAGGCAAGTAGAAGGGGTTATTCTGAGTCGAAAAGTCCTTTACTATTTTGCGAGATTCGCAATAATTAACGAATTCTTAATAAATAAAGATCCGTGAATAAGCGTGCAGCCACGTGCAAACTGACAGCTCGGAATTGTCATTTTTTGCGCGCTCGTACGTCGTAGTAACGGAATGGGAAAAACTAATAAACAGCATATAATATACATAAAAAATCAATAATTAACTAATGTGACGCGAAAATATGGACTTTGTATTTTTTTAATTGAAATGATAAAGTCTAATGTCAAGATAAGTTAAAAATGAGTTTTTTAATACTTTTGTAATTATTTATTTACTTATTACTGTATTAATAATTTACTTTTTTTTTATTTTAAGGTTTACATAGAAAGAAATATTTAATTATTACAAGAAATTAAATTTTTTTTTTATTCTTTATAGGATTTTTTAAATACATAAATAAGTAAATAAATGAATAATCGTTATAGAGAGAGAGAGAGAGAGACATCTTTCTTTAATCACGTAAACCATTTTTATTTACTCACATAATTGTAATATCAAAATTTCGATATAATGATTTTTATGTTATTTATGTATTTAGTTTATTTATAAAAAAATTTCATAGAAAAAAATTAGAAGTTACTTACCATTTACCAAGAAAGTGATTGAAGCTCGTGAAACAATAAAACCGAATAAACAGGTCGATGCAAGCAAACATACAAAATGTTAATGTGTTTAATTTTTTGATCAAGTTATAAACTTACAACAAACGAATCTTCAGTGTATGAACAGATACATGTAATGACAAATTGTTATAATTTCTTTGACATTACATGTATCTGTTCCTACACTGATATATATATATATACAGGGTGTCTTATAATGACCGTCTCTTGCTCGTAGGCAAAAAGAAGGAATTATTCTAAAACGAAAAGTCCTATACCACTTTGGAAAATTCGCAATAATTAACGAGATATGAATTAATAAAGATCCGCTAATCAGCGTGTATCCAGCGTAAGGTCAGCCTAGTCTTTCTCACGGATAGCGCGCTCCCCGAACGTAGGTTATATGCTGTTTATGTATAGGTGCACATGCTATTCTATTAGCTCTTCCCCATTCCACCGCAACAGCGCGTCTACGCAAAAGACTAGGCTGTCTTTACGCTCGCCTTACGCTGGATGCACGCTGATTAGCGGATCTTTATTAATTTATGTCTCGTTAATTATTGCAAATCTTCCAAAATGGTATAGGAGTTTTTGTCTTACAAGGGGAGCCTACGACGTTGTACCAATCGATTTGGACAAAATTTATAGGATCGATAGATGACTATGTGGAGTATTGCAAGGTAAAGTAATAAGACGCACTACTCAAGCATTCGCGAGAAAATCGAATTTGAAAATTTTGAGTTACTTTATAAGGATATTAAATAGATCGTTTAATCGAAGAGCGCGTAGTATAGCGGTAGCGTACTAGGTTAGCAGTGTCGACTCTGCTGGTTCGAGTCTCGATATATTTTTTTTTCCAAAATTCTACAGTATAATCTATAATATAATATAATATAAATGTAAGTAATATGTTTTTTATTTATTTATTGCATGTTATAAAAGTTTATTGTTTTGCATAAAAAAGTTTGTGATTTAAAAAATACGGTAAAAATAAATAGATTATTACTAATTACTAATTGTGTTTTTTTAAAAAGCGGATAAATAATTGTAATAATAATTGTACATATATATACAGAGTGTCCGACAATTACTTTAACATCTCTCGTAGACAGTTAGAAGGAGTAAAACCATGCCATCCTGAATCATTTTTTTCTTTTACATATAATAAAAGAGTAATTATTGAATAAATCAAGCCAATCAGCGCTGACCTTTAGCCGAACGCATGTCAGTAAACTACGGGCCTGGTGTGCGTGAGCGCTCCGCGCGGCTCACTGGCGTGCGCCCGGCTAAAGGTCGGCGCTGATTGGCTTGATTTATTCAATTATTACTCCTTTATTATATGTAATAGAAAAAATGATTCAGAACTTTTTGACTCAATTTTACTCCTTCTGCCTATGAGAGACTTTAAAGTAATTGTCGGATACTCTGCATATAGATACATACATACATACACATATATATATATATATATATATATATATATATACAGAGTGTCCCAAAAAAGTCGAAACTTCTGAATATCTAAAAAAATATAAGTTTTACAAAACAGTGTTTTAGACAAAAGATGTAGGGTTTAAAAACTGTTATAATATCAATTATGGTTCTTTAAACAGTTTCAAAGAACAATTACACAGCCACACACACACACAAAAAGAAATTTTCTGGCCTAGAGGTCAGACCATGTTTACTATATGTTTTTGGGGTCGCTGAAACCGAATCTGAAGTCTATTTAACCCTATCACGTCAGGTTTTGAACATAACTTCAAAAACCCTATAATTCAAGCTTAATTAGCCCGTTATACCTAATATATTAAATCAATTAACGCTATAACCTCTCAATCCCATAATCCTGAATTCCTTAACCCGTTAATCTATTGATCTCAAATTCTAATAACCCTAGAATCTCGTAAATACGTAACCTTATATCGTATGCTCAGAAAACAAATGTAGAACCGTCAGCATTAGTGTTACCCAATGTACACCACGAGGAGGTTGCATGAACGGATTTTGTACATCATATAGCTCTTATAAGGGCTGTTTTGAAGGTGAACTGATAAATAATTAAATAAATAAATTAATAATTAAATAATTAAATAACAAATAACAGATATATAGAATTTTATTTATGTAGTCCTTCTCTTTTTTTGAACTATAACGGGTTCTCTTTTAATCAAAAGATTTGTGCAATGGGTTCCGTTTGCGCTTTCTAGCATCTTTCTGTGTGTCTCTCTTTAGCATCCAGCAAAAATCTTCCATCATATTTTCGTCCCATCTTCTTTAGTAATGAGTTTCCATCACCTTGATATTCTGGTGAAACCGTTTTCCCTGCTCTTCGCTAAAGTCTCCAAAATTGTCAGGAAATTTTTTAAGGTGAGAGTGCAAAAAATGTAATTTTAAATTTATTAGACATCCAAGCGTTTGAAAGTTTGTAATCATTTTTTTTTGTAGAAATGCTGGGCCATGATAAATTGTGCTATAAGAGTTATAATGTTATTGGAATTTAAGGTTAAGGGGTTATGAGGTTAAGGGGTTATAAGGTTAAGGGGTTATGGGTTAATGAATTTAATATATTAGGTATAACAAGCAAATTGGGCTTGGATTATAGGGTCGTTTGAGGTTATGTCAAAAACCTGACATGATAGGTTAGGTTAGGATAAGGTTAAATAGACTTCGGATTCGGTTTCAGTAAACTATTTTAAATACACACATCGGCATCCGTGTCTGCTCCAAACAGCTAATAACAACACATTTGTTAATATTAAAACATTAATATAATTGTTAACATTGTTTAATAAAAATGCTAAACCTAGTAACAATTCATAACAATCTCTTCAAAATTATCAAAACCATTAACGTAAATTTATATATTGTTTACTTAAATCTAAGTAACTCATACTTTATTAATCAAACTTTCAAAAAACCTTTTGAAATTACAATTGGGAATAAAACTTAATCTTTTAGGTACTTTTTGAAGCAATTTTGAAAAAATAATATAGTGTTTCTTTTATTCTACAGTTTTTGTGTGCCCAACCAGATCAAAGTTTATACTAAAACCATACCTGCTTACTTTTTTTATGGCGTTTAATGCGCAGTATACAATTATTATTTAAATAAAAAGATAGGGGGAAATGTCAATAACAAGCTAACACCAGATGTTCGGATACAATTTTTTTTTCATTCGAAGATTTAAAAAAATGTTAACAAACGTTTTAATTTACTATGAGATCTTCTTTAGTTTTAATAAAAACTTACATAAGAATAATGATCTTTCAAGATCATGAAGAATATAGATAAGAAAAGAAACGCTACATAGATATTTAAAGAGTGGTGGAAGTGGCAGCAAAGTATCAATCAGTATTACGTAAGAGGACGCAATACGTCCTCCCGCTTCGAATGCAACTGACAGACTGTGAATACAACTATTATTATTTTCTTTCTATTTTTCTTTTTTTATTATTGATAATATTTTGTCAGAATCACAAATCATTGCTACGTTTACTGTCAAAGATAAATGTTTTATTAAAAAGAGTTTTTGATTGTTTTATATATCATGATTTTAAAATACTTATCAATTATAGGTTTAAAAAGATTGATAATAAAAGAGCCGGCTATTTTATTACAATATAGTTCGCTCTTTCAAAACTTTTCTTCTTAAAAAGTATAATTTCAAAACACATTATCAAATTAACGTTATGAATGAGAAATATTTACATATTGGGATGCTTTATTTTAAAAAAGTCGTAAAAACATATCACTGAAAGTATTGTCCATCGCTAGCTACTACTTTTTCCCATCTTTCTGGCAGCATTTGAATTTCACGTCGGAAAAACGACACGTCTTTTGAGGTTATCCAAGAATCGACCCATCTTTTGGCATCTTTATAAGAATGGAAGTGCTGCTCAGCCAGGCCATGTGCCATCGATTGGAACAAGTAATAATCGGAAGGGGCAATGTCTGGTGAATACGGCGGATGGGGTAGGACGCTTCCTATTTAAGCGTTTCCAAGGTTTTCACCGGTTGTGCAACATGTGGCCGAGCGTTGTCATGTTGCAAAATCACTTTGTCGTGTCTCTGCTCGCATAGCGGCCGATTTCCTTCAATGCTCGGCTCAAACGACTCAATTGTAGTCGATAGCAATCTCCCGTGATGGTTTCGTTTGGTTTGAGTAGTTCATAAACTATACCCAACTGATCCCACCAAATGCAGAGCAGAAGCTTCGAACCATGGATATTCGGCTTTGCCGACGATGTTGATGCATGGCCGGGCTTACCCCACGATTTTCTACGCTTAGGCTTATCGTAATGTATCCACTTTTCATCGCCAGTCACGATACGATGCAAAAAACCTTTCCTTTTTTACCGTTGAAGCAGCTGTTCACACGAAAGACGCCGTTTGACGTCTCTCGGCTTCAACTCGTACGGCACCCAATGTCCTTGCTTTTGAATCATTCCTAGTACTTTTAAACGTTTCGAAACTGTTGTGTCATCTACTCCTAATGATTCTTCAAGTTCAGCTAGCGTCTGACATGAGTCTTTATGAAGTAATGCCTCCAATTCTTCGTCTTCAAACTTTTTCGGAGGACCAGAGCGTTCTTTATCTTCAACATCAAAATCATTATTTTTGAAGCGTTTAAACCAATCTCTGCATGTTGTTTCCGACAAAGCATGGTCGCCGTAAGTCTCAACAAGAATTTGTGTGCTTTAGCTGCAGAGTTTTTTCGAACAAAATATGCAGAATTCTCCGCAAATAGTGTTTTTTTGGCACGAAACTCGACATGTCTAACACTAAGAAAAAAAAGTTGTTTACACTTCGGCGAAATGACGTACTGAATTTCAAGCTTGCCCCTATGATACTTCCTTATAGATGCGTTACTATCTTAAACTACACACACGCAGTTCTAGTAACGTCATCTGTTGGGAAACAACGAGGAAAACAGCGAACATATTCAAGGTCCTAAAAACCTAAACCTATCCTAATAATTAGGAGAGTAAATACATATATAAAATTATGATATAATAATTGTAGTATTATTTTTTCACATGTTAAAAAACAGAAATAAAACTCAAAAAGTTACTTTTCAATGACAAAATCTTTAATGCAAAGCACTAGCGCTATTTATTTTTAATAATCTGTCAAATGTTTGTGGATGACACACGTCTAGTGTTGCTATATAAAAATTAAAACTTCCGTAAGGTTTGTTCAGAAAATGTCAAATAGTTGAAAATGGTTCTTTCAAAACTTGACTTTTTCATGCCACTTTTTCTCTACATATAATAATTTTTACAATATTGTTGTTTTAAAACAGACAACATCTTTACAATACAAATGTCAAATATAAAATGAATAAACATTATATAAATGATATAATGTTCATGTTGGTACACAGACCTTTAGGAAAATTTACTTCAAGAGACTTCAAAAAAAAACTTTATAAAAACTTCAAGTTTACTTACAAAGAAGTAAATTAAAACAAGTTTACTTCAAAAAGTTTACTTCAAACTAAACAACTTAAAGTAACTTTTTAGTTACTATTGAAGTTAACTTAAAGTTTTTCTTTGAGTTTACTTGAAGTTAACTTGAAATTTTTCTTGAACATTATTTAATTTTTTGAAAGATTCTTTGGGTTTTACATTGTAGTTTAGTAAGCCATGTTGCTCTCATTTTTGTGAAACGCTTTACAACTTAAAAATTAAAGAAAAATTCTATCTAGAATCCAAGTGGAATTCCTTACTAAATGAAAACAAGTACCAATGGCATATCTTCTTTGGGAGGGGAATTAATTCAAGATTTCACTCAACTTAACCTTTGAATGCCCGATTCATCTCGCCGATCTACCGATGAACTCCGGTGTAAAGGACCAAACCTGAAAAAACCCTAAGCGTAATGGTGGGATTTTAACTCGAGACCTCTATATTCACAGCCCTTACACTCAATCCGCGAGACCACTTGTTTCTTAATAAATCGTAATTATTTTTATCAACTTAATCTCAAGCTATCTTAAACATTTCGATTATTATTTATTGAAATTATTATTTTAAAATTATTGCAGTGCAATATGAATACCTTGCAACAATGGATGAAAATATTTCTCTTATTATTGTTACTTTAAAATACATTTTTACGACGCGAACAAATTTTTTGTTGATATATTTGCTGATTATACTGTTCAACATAGTTGTGAGACCTGAATATACAAAGTGTTTTTTAATAATATTTCGGTCGCTGAAAACGAATCCGGCGGCAAAATTAGCTTACTACCTGCTATCATGTTAGGTTTTCGAAAAACTTGAGGTTAAATGTACCAAAATTGGCATTTTTGGCCATAGTTAGCAGTTTTTGCGACGAATTAAATGTTTTTTTTTAATTTTACTTACGCCACATTAAAGTGCTATCTTTTATCTATAATATAAATTTATATTTAGTACGCTACGTTTTTTATATACATAATTACCATATTATAAATCATTAAATTGAATATAAATACGATTTTTGTTAGACAAGAACATAGTCACGCACTTTGGCATGTTACTTATCTCATGAAATTGTTTATTTCTTACTATTTTAATTCAAATAAACTTATATTTCATACATTTATAAGTAGTATCAATTTATACAACTGATTTATAATATAGTATTTATACGTGTGTTTAGAAAAATATGGTGCCGTAATAAAGTCATATTATAGATAAAAGATAACAGATGTGGTGTAAATAATATTGCAAGAAATTTACTTTGACGACAAAATAATAGTAAATATAACCAAAAACGCCAATTTTGGCACATTATCTTACTAGCAAACAAACTTTCACGTAAACTTGTAAGTCTTCTGAAAGCTATGAGCAGCTTAGATTACTAGCAACATTTGATATATATATACAGGGTGTCCCAGAATTGGTTTAACATCGCTCGTAGGCAGGTAAAAGGAATAAAACTGAGGTGAAAAGTCCTATACCATTTTGCTAGATTCGCAATAGTTACTGAGATTTTAATTAACAAAGATCCGCGAATAAGCGTGCAT